>NC_056742.1:411577852-411605352 GCF_019279795.1 Protopterus annectens | reverse complement strand
CTCCCAGTTACTTCTTTCTTCTCCATCACACCTCCATTTGCTACCTACCTGAGGAATAATTCTTAGGAGTCTGCTTGGGGTATAAAAACACCTATGCAAACACTCCCAAGCAATAATCCTAAATCTTCTAGATTTTGTTGCATTTTGGGGAGCTATACATATGTACTCCCATTGCCTCTTTGTAAATTGCTCATCGTGTCTCTCTTCTCAATCTTTTCTAATCTCTGATTCCTCTAGTTATTGTGTAATATTATGGCCTAATAATTATCCATTTTAACAGCAGCTTCAGTTCTAGATTCAACTAAAAACTGTGCCAGAGAAGGTCTTTCATTTAGGATTCCCCTATCCCTTTCTCTTTGCCTATACTCTGATAACAATCTCTGATAGGGAAGGCAGTCTCTAGCCTGCAGTCCATATATCTTAATGGTCTCTTCCCATTCTATTATATTTCCTTCTCTAGTTGTTTGCTCCCAATACCTTGGTTCCTTTGGCACTTTTCTCCAGTAAATTCCACCCCCATCTTTCCTATCCTCCGTACCTTTAATTGCAGTCATCCATATTGGCAGAATCTCCTTTCTCCATTCTCATGTTGGCTTAGTTCTTAGAATACTTTCTGCTACTTTATGAATATAATATTCTCTATGGTTGTTGTTATTCTCCGTAAGGATCTACATCCAAAATCCCACTGTCTCCTTATTTCATGAATTTCACTCCTGCTTCATCATCATCATCATCCCTTTTTCCACTTTGAATTATAGCTTTCTGCTTGTGTTATTTATATGAGCATTAACTGTATAGCACTAAATTATCCCTTTAAATTAGGTAATCATAAACCACCTTGTTCTATTGGAAGGATTAACTTATCCTACTTGACCTTTGCCCTCTTCCCCTCTCAGATAAATTCTTTCAACTTGTTATTAATTACTATACACAACTTCTCATCTGGTTGATAAAAATATGCATGACCTGTATATAAAAGTAAAGGGACTAAAAACATTTTCATTGCTAATATCTTGCTATCCATATCCATAAACAACAGCTTCCATTTTCTCAGTTTTTGTATTATCTTTTGTTTAGTCTCTTCCCACATATCATTAGCTGCCATAACAGCATCCTTTCTAACACATACTCCTAAATAGTGCATTTTCTCGACTACCCACAACTATGGGTATTGCTGAATCAAGTCATGTGTAAATATATAGTTTACAGCTATAACCTTCATTTTGTCTTCATTAATTTTATATCCCGAAAAGACGCAAAACTGTCTCAGAATGCTCCACAACAGTGAGATGTCCTTTTCTGGTTTTATTAGGTACATAATATTATCTTCTGCAAATAAAGCCTACTTTTCTTTATTACCATACCGATTATATTTCTGAATTTCTAAGTCCCTTATTTTCTTTGCGAAATGGCTGTCAGTATAATGCAAATAACTAAGGGAAAAGAAGACACCCCTGCTTGGTTCCTTTGTTCAAAAACAACTTATCAAAGAGGGAATTTTTGCCTCAGATCCCTCATATATCCTCTTAATTAACTTTATTATTGTATCAGGAAATGCAAATGTTTCCATTCCCCTCATAAAATCCCAGCTTACTAGCTTTCTCTGCATCAAGACCCATCAACAAGTGGTATTTTCTTATTTTCTGATTCCCTCTGGATCGTCACTGTTCTGTTAATGTTGTCAAATAACCAACAAAAAGATAACATTAGAATCAGGTAGTCACTAGCAAAATGTTGTCAAGGAATAATATTTTATTAAGCACTTTTGTCCTGATTATATTATTCTGAAGAAGTCCTAATAAAAGGATGAAAGTGCTTAATATAATATTGCCTGACAACATCTGGCTGGTGACCACTTGTTTCTAACGTTATCTTTTTGTTGGTTATTTATCTTGTTTGGTAATGTTTTTACCACTATCTTAGGTTCCTAGTTTTGTCAACTGTTTGCTTCCCCTCCACAAAACCACATTGATCCATATCTGTCAATTTTGGCAACACCTTTGCCATTCTTTTACCTATTATAGACATAAACACTTTATAATCATGGTTTAAAATTGAAAAAGACCATTTACCATCTTTAAGTATTACAGCCACCACAGCTTTCTTTCAAGATGTCGGTGCTTCTCATCCTTTTAAATAACTGTTAGAAAAACCTTGCATATCTTTATCAATTTCTTCTCTCCCAGCATCTAAACTTCCACAAGAATGTTATCTATTATAAGTTCATAGGTAAGCATTAGTCTAGCTTCCTTTGCAGGCCATGTTAGGCCTAGTCAATTTCCCATTTTGTGCTTGAAATAACCTATCTCATTTGATTGTAGACTGGTCTTGCAGCAATATTTCTAAACTCTTGCTATTATCCAGATACCCCCTTATTTTCCCTTTAGCACTCTGCGTTTGTGCCTCTTCTTGTTTTGTGAGATTCCCCTTATTCTGCAGTACTTTAACATTTGTCAGCCTCTCTTAATTTGTTTGTGTCTTTCGGCTTTTCCCGGTTAGGGGTCACCACAGTGGAACTCCGGTCCGCTAATGATTGGCAGTAGATTTTTACATGCTGGCTTGCTGGGCCTAATGCACAACCTTCAACGAAGGAATGCCCATTCACGCATGTCGCCACACAGAAGACGCTCTAACTGAGAATCGAATGGGCAACGTCTAACTGTGAGGCGACAATGCTACCGCAGCACCACCACCACAGTATAATTATTTTTATTTCTTAACCCTGTCTCTTTTGCTTTTATTTTTACCCTAGTTTAAACTCCACTCTCATGTTATCCCATTCACTAGCGTCTGAGGAAATTTCTATCTTCCATAATAACTCTCAAATAATTTCCACTACTATTTTTAACACGTAGGTGGAGAAGCACCAGTGTCTCATTTTTTACTTCATTACCATGAATTTTGATTTTAGTATTTATTGGTGCATGATCTGAAATAGTTATTGGACATGTGTCTCAGCTTTCAACTAAATGCACATATTCTGTGAAATATAATTTCTTTGTAGTCCAGCCCAGTCATTGTACCTTGGGAAATAATATATAAACTCTCTCCATGCTCCAAGTATGGCATTCATGTCTTCCACTCCAAATATTTTCTTGAATGTCTTCAGAAATTTATTCTGTTTTGTTGTATTTTCCCTGCTAGGTCCCTCAGATACATCCACACTGTTCCAAATCAAGTTCCATTCCCCACCTATAAGTAATGCTCCCTGCTGAAACATAATTATTTCTCCCAAAATTTTCTTAAGCTCCATAATAGCAGTTTTAGATGGAATATAAATACATGCCAGTATAATCCTCCTCCCTTGCCAGTAGCCCCTTGCTATCATAAATCAATCATTACTATCTTTTTTTTCCTTTTTCCATCACTATTGGAATTACTCTAGCAATTAGTATATGTACTCCCCTTTTCCTTTGTCCCTGATATTCTTCTGGATATTCATCCTGAAATCCTTTCTTTATCAAATTCTTTCCAAATGTGTCTCCTGTAGCATTGCTATTTCCTCTCTGCATTTCCTAATACAATTCAGCACTCTTTCCGTTTTGTCTACGCCAGTGAGGACATTCATGTTCCAAAATAATGTTTAGTGTAGGCATTACAATATGAGGGTTGGGAGGGCGGCCTAATGGTTAAGGTGTTTGCCTTACAAACACAAGGTGCAGGGTTTAAGTCTCACAAGGGATACTTGGCTAGGCTTTAAATGGCTCTCAAGGGAAGTTAGCTTGGTACTAATCTTTGAACCTATGAAGTTATCATTCCCGCCTAATATATATTACAGCTTTTTTTTAAATGTCAGTTCCAGTTTTTGGGTTATATGCACCCACTAATGTTTGGCAGGTTAATCCTTTATACAGTTGTTTCTTGCCATCTTTATCTGTACCTATGTCATATTTGAAAAGACTTGTGGTTTTAATGAAAAACCCTCAAACAAACAAAACAAAACAAATACACCCACAGAACCCCCAATAATCCATTAACTTAAAACACACACACAAAACTATGTACATCTTCCAATAATGAAGTTTAGCCCTCCTACCAGGAACAATCGCCCCAAATCTACAGCTGCACCTAGAGGCATTAACTAATCTAAAATTAAGGTTATCCATGCTAAACAGCCTGTGCCCCCTACATGCACTAATTGCTGGCTGTTCTTGTCTTATCTTTCTTCACTCCCAGATGTGAAAAACAGCTTGTATGCTTACCCATAAGAAAATGTGCACTGGCTATCTTTAAATAAAACTAACTTTTACACTGTTTTAGTAAATGTGTTAATGTATTTATGGTCTAGAAAAGTTGCCAGTTCTTATTCACGTCTAATAATTTCAAACTTTATTTTTTTACTGAGCAGCTTGCCTTTGTATCTTTTATTTTTATGTTTCTCCCAGTAAACAAGGTCCAGACTTCTCGATTTACTGCCATCACATTTAGTCAGCTTGTTTCCATCAAAACTTAACAGAATGTACTTCTCAAACCATGCTGAACATTATTTGCTAAATAAGAGCTATTCATTACATTGCGGTATTTAATTTTTAAAACCCACTTCCTTACACACACAAAACATTGTCATTAGATTAAGATAAGGGCATTAATCCAGACATTCACATATGCAAAAGTGAAATAAAACATTTAACTCTACATGCATTATAATCAGTGCAGTTTTACACCCCACCCAGCACCACAACAGCTCAAGATTACATCCTGAACTTAAACATGCTTTTGTCCAGCCTTTCTTCTCTTTTTACAATATAATGCCTACATTTCCTAAAATTAAAACAGAGAAAAAATAATTGTTTACTTTAATAGCCTATCACATATAATCACTGAAAATGCTTTTGTTATATAACATACAATTTGTATCATAAAATGTTTTATATAAATATTGTTAGGAACAAAAATTGTTTTACTCACAGTTACTTTTTCACCTTATAGTGTCCTAAATATTAATGATAAAATGGGGTATGCCTGTCAGTCCCACAAGTTTAAAAAAGTCAATAAAAATGTAATCCTTCTCAGCCACTTTTTCTCATAAAGCCTATTTTAAAACGTGATTGGTGCTTTACAGTCTCACATTTATTCACTAATTTTAGAGTTGTTGGTCATCTTCCTGTTTATCTCCATTTTCCAACCCCAGACTCCAGGTCAAGTCCAAGATACTCCCCGATTCTTTTAGTCAACTCTTGCACTTTCTTCTGTCTTTCAATCATTTTCCTTTAAAATATTAAACAATGTTTCACTGGCAAAGTCGCAATTTAAACTTTATTATTAGAAGAATGAGAAATAAGAATTATCTTCTGTTTGATTACTCGCTTTTTGTAAGACAAACTTGTATATTTCTTCTTTAGCCTGTTCTGCATCAAAAAAGGACTGATCCTCCAGGAAAAATATTCTGAAGACAGCTTGATACAGCAGCATGAATCTCACACCTGTTTCCAGACATTCCCTGATTGCTGGGATAAATTTCCTTCTCTTCAGTCTGAGATACAGTGAATAATCATTTTCCATAAACACTTTACTGTCTCCAATTTTTAAAACTTTGCCCATCAGCCAGAATTTTGTCAAGAGCATCTCTTTCTGCTGGTATGAATGCATCTTTAGTAATATAGGCCATGGCTGATTTCTCATGGCCAGGTTTGAAGCATACCCACAGTGTGTCCTTTCAATTAACAACTCCTGCTGTGGAATACCAGTCCAGTTACTTATATGCATTTTCATAAAAGTAATACAGTCTGTTCTTTCCATTTTCTCAGTTACAGCATAAAGTCTCAGTTTTTCTCTATGTGCTCTGCCCTGTAACTCAGTTTTTGAAATCAGTCATCCTGAGCAGTCTCATACTCTGCCACCTTTTCTTAATTTTGACCTCTGATATTTTTATCAGTTCTTCTGAAAATCTTCTTCCATTTTTTTCCAGCCTTTTATTATTTGAGTTGATATACTAATTCAATATTTTATTTATTTTAATCACCTCTAAGTATATTTGACTTATTTTTTTTTTCACCTACATTACTGGAAGCCAGCTCTTGTACCAAAGCCGGAGCTTGAACTGCTTTTGTTGAACAGCTTCAGGATTCTTCCCAGTCAGTGTTTTCTCTTCAGCTTTTCTTGTTGATTTTCTTTCAAGCTCTATTTTTTTCTTTGCTGTCATCCAGACAGTGTACTTACTAGCCAATAAATAAGTTTTACTAAAACAGGCAGAATTACTGGCCGTTATCTATCAGTTTGTTTTTTTTTTTCATACCAGGAGAGCTAAAATTAAGCTGTTGTTCAGTGTGCAGCCATCTTGGAAAGTTTCCCTGTGTATGTGTGTGTATGTATATATATATATATATATATATATATATATATATATATATATATATACATATGGGTCTACTTCAGAAGACTGACAAACCAAAAGACTGAATCCCAAAAGACTGAAAATTCAAAATACTGAACATATTTTTAATGCAGGAGTTAAGCTCTCCTGCACCCCTCATGTGGAGGGCTGTACCCCCCACACCCCTGCTAACTATATATACCGACTCCAAGATCGCACAACAGTGGAGAAGGGGCAAATTCCATCATTCACTGTTTTGAATTTTTAATCTTTTGGTTTTTCAGTCTTCTGAAGTAGACATCTATATACGGATTCACTTTGAATAATCAAATGTTCACAACATCGACGTTCTGATCATCGAGACCAGAACATCGAAAATTCAAAATGAACCATAAAAAAAAAAATCACAAACACTATGTTATGCAGGGGGACTTCGCCCCCCCCTGCACCTCCCACAACCCCCACTTTAATATTCCAACTCCGAGATCACACTACAGTGGGTTAAGGGAAATCTCCTGTTTACCGCTATATGCAGTAGCGCTAAATGGGAGATTTCCCGTACCGTACCTGCAATGCCAACACTCAGATGGCACACACACTCACAACATGCAGGGCACCTTGCTGCCCTGCATACACACCCAAAATTCCACAGTCTCACTTACCTGGCACTTCCACTTTAAACCTTCGATGTTCTGAACATTGATGTTCTGGTTTCAATGATCAGAACTTCGATGTTTTGAACATTCAGTGATTTAAAGGGAGCCTATATATATATATATATATATATATATATATATATATATATATATATATATATATACATGGGTTCCGGACGTTTGCTTGAATGAGCAAAAGACCGAAACCCAAACGGCCGGGCATACTTACACGAAAGTGCTTTTCACAGAAGAAGCACTTTCACGTAACTATGCCTTTTGCCGAGGCTGTACTATGGTGTGGGTAAGGGAAATGTCCCTTTTCCCCACTGTAGTGCGATCTCAGAGGGAGAATATTAAAGTGGGGGGTTGTGGGGGGCACAGCCCCCCACATGAGGGTTTGCCCCCCTGCTAAAATGTAAATGTAGTGTTTTATTTTTTTTTTCTTTGTAACACGCTTTAATGAAAGCGCTTTTTTGATAAAAGCTCTGTTGTTAAAGTGTGTTCGGTTATTATGGATTCAGACATTTGCTCACTCGAGCAAACATCCTAGATCTATATATATATGTATATATATATATATATATATATATATATATATATATATATATATATATATATATACATATATATATATATATATATATATATATATATATATATATATATATATATATATATAATATATGAAAAGGAACACTTGTTATCAGATAATATCATGGAGCTGTTCAGTTCAATACACAGACCGTTAAAAGATTCTGGATGCAAACATTATTATTACTCCCCTTCACAAAGACGATAACACCAGTGATCTATCTAACAACTACTGTCCCATTTCCATAGTTTAACCTCTATCTAAAATTCTAGAAAAGAGTATTCATTCTCAATTGCTAAAAATCTCACAGGCAATAATCTACTTGAACCCACCCAACATGGTTTTCGTCCAGCACACAGTACAACAACAGCCCTACTGTCATTTACCAAACTGTATACAAAGCACTCGATGCAGGCCTACTAACGTCAGTGATCCTACTAGACCTATCTAAAGCTTTTGATACAGTGTCCCACTCAAAACTATTTTTACAGCTTGAAACTGTAAACTGCTCTCCACACACTCTAACTTGGCTCCATAACTATCTACACAACAGAAAACAATCTGTTAGATGGCAAAGTAAGCAATCCGATTACCTACTCAACAACACAGGTGTTCCCCAAGAGTCTATTCTTGGGACCTTGCTTTTTAACATATTTATTAATAACCTCCATAAAGCATACCTGCAAAGTACACTTATTCAGTATGCAGATGATTCGACAATAATTACGTCCTCTAACAACATCTCAGATCTCCTAAAGTTAACAAAAATGCATTTACTTCCATTAAATCCTGGCTTAATGAAGGTCAGCTACTACTTAATCCCAAAAAAATCAGAACTTTTACTCTTCACAACCAAACCTCTAACTTTAGACTTTAAAATATTTGCTCAAAACAATACAGAAATCGAAAGTGTAAAAACAGCCAAACTACTTGGTATCACAATTGATGATATACTATCCTTTGAGAATCATATACTCAGCTCAGTCAAAAAGACTCATTTAAGATTTGCAAACGCTATAGGCATAATCTCTATTTGGACAAGTCTACCAAATTGAAACTAGCTAATAGTCTACTTCTACCCTCCCTCCTCTATGGTTGCCCCATTTTAACTAACCTACACACATCTCTCCTGAACGAACTGCAGTTGAGCTACTCTAAAATTGCCACGTTTGTCTCCAACATGCCAACTCGCACACATCATTGCCTGGCCATTAAATCTATAAACTGGTTTGAGTTCCCTCATTAGCTACATTACTCCCAACTTACTCTCACCCACAGACTACTAAATAATCCAGACTACTGCCCATCCCTTCAAACTATAATACAAACATACACTCCTACTCAGCATCTTAGGTCCTCTAACAAACAACTCTTAACCGTAACTAAGCCCAACAAAAGAGCTGGACAGTGTCTCTTTTCCCATAACATTGCCAAACTTTGGAATGCGCTCCCTCTCTCTTTTACTCAACTAGACTCTTTAAAAACATTTATATTTGCACTAAAAGAACACTATCTCAATAACCTTGCCTGTTCTTGTAACATATGATTAAACCATCTTAAATGTTTTGGCCACTATACACTACAAATACTTTTACTAAATTTATATAGTTGCAATTTACACTATCTATCTTCGTATCCAGTCTCTCTGGTTTTCTTTATTTCTGTGGCTGAATAAACAGAATCGATTAAACAGAATTCTTACTTATGAGAATATACAAACAGAATTACTAAAAATTTAACACACTGGGTTTATTTTCTTGTATTGTATACCTCTATAATATGTATTTGTCTTGTATATCTGCTTCAATTTGTATTATGTAAAACCTTTGTTGACATTCAGTTAAGTTGATGTTATGTAAATATTTCTGTGATTGTGTGAAGCTTTTCTCCCCCGGCCTCCACTGAAAATGGACTTTCCCAGTCAACAAATGTCAATAAATAATAATAAATAATAAATTATAAAGTATCATGATACTGGAATACCACATTGGGAACTGCAACTGTAAGTTTGTGTCCTAGAACCAATGCTGCAGATTGTTTTACCATCAATGCAGCTGTAAGTCTGTATCCTAGGGTCAATGCTGCAGATTGTTTTACCATCAGTGCAGCTGTAAATCTGTGTCTTAGGACAAATGCTGCAGATTGTTTTACCATCAGTGCAGCTTCTGTTACTTGCTGCAGGCAGCCCAGTAATCTGCCAGCCACTGTGTCTAACAATGAACTGTAATATGCAATAGGTCTAAATACATCACAATGTTTTTGAACTAGCACCCCTGCAGCATACCCTCCCTTTTCATGGCAGAACAAAGTAAAAGGTTTCTTACAACTGGAAGTGCTAAGGCTGTAGCTGTAGCAAGGGCTTGTTTTAAGAAAGTGGGTGGCACAGTGGTGCAGTGGTTAGCATTGTCATCTCGCTGTAAGAGATTTTCCGGTTGGATTCTCAGCTGTGGTGCCTTCTGTCCAGAGCCTGCATGTCCTCCCTATGTTCGTGTGGGTTTCTTCCAGGTGCTCCAGTTTCCTCCCACATTCCAAAGATATTGATCTGGAGTGTTTCTCCCCAGGCCTCTGCTGAAAATGGACTCTATCCCAGTCGGACCTTCCCAGTACGCAAATGTTAAATAAATAAATAAAAACATTTTCTTCCTTTTTCTTTCCAGGGCAACAGCTCTGGTGTGTCTTGTTTGACCATGTCAGTCAAAGGTGTAGTAATTTCTGCATAATTTGGTATGCACTGGCTACAGTATCCAGCCAAACCTAGAAAGGCTTGTAGCTGCTTCTGAGTAACAGGACAGGGTGGCTTTAGGATAGCTTCAACATGTGAAGGCAGGAAATTCCTCTCTCTGTTTGAGATTAACTATCCTAAGTACTTTAGGTGACCATAACTGAAGTTTTTCTTTTGATGCTTTGTGTCCTTTTTTGCTAATTGAGCCAGTAAATGTATGGTGTTCCACTGACAATGTGTTACTGTGTCTCAAGGTATAAGTAAATCATGTACATATTGCACTAATGCAGATTTGCATGGAAACCAGATTTCTTCAAGGTCCAACTTTAATATTTGTGAAAAGATTGAGGGACTGTCAACAAACCCTTGTGGCAGTTGTTGCCACGTATATTGAATTCTGCGATATGTAAAGGCAAATAAATACTGGCTATCTGGATTAATAGGAATAGAACAAACAGCTGAACATAAGTTTAAGTAGCCTACGGTAGTATGCAACTTAGTATAGTTGCTGGATTTGGCACTACAGGATATGAAGGGATGATAACCTGATTTATTGCTCTTACGTCCTGCACCTTTATGTACCTCTCCTGGCTTTTTAACTGGGAGAATAGGAGTATTAGAGCAGCAATGTATTTTTGGTATAATTCCCTGCTGGAACAGAGATTCAATTACTGGTCCGATTCCCTGTTCTGCCTCTGGTTTTAAAAGGATATTGTGCCACAGGAGGAATTGGCTTTGTAGGATCTACACATATTTTCACAGGTATAGCAGATTTTAAAAGACCTACTTCATTAGAATGTTTTCCCACAAAATGTCAGGGACCCACTGTAGTAGTCTGTTGTCTGCGCTTGAACATGGCCTTTCTGTCTTTTCTTCTGAAACACTAAGTACGGCAAGAACTTCTTCAGATTCGGCTGGCACATATACATAAACACCATCTGCAGTGAAAAAAATAGTACATCCTAATTTACAAAGCAGATCCCTGACCATTGACTTTGCTGCAGCTGATGTACTTAATAAAAAGGCATGCTTATTTCCAATTGGGCCCTAAAGAAATCTGAATAGGTTTAGATAAAGGAAAAACAGTAGGAGTGTTAGTAACACCTACTGCTGACACTTTTTCTGAAGATACTGGAATTTTATCTTGCTCACTTATTTTCATCACAGATCGAGTCGCACCAGTATCAGTCAGAAATGGAACATGTTTCTGCCCTGCTTTCAACTTAACAAAAGGTCCTTCTTGATCTACGTACATTAATGCTCTTATGTTTACCTCATCCTTCCCTGGGTGTTGTTAGTACACTCCCCCCTGACATCTGTTACCACTCTGGGGGTGGGGTTGGTACAGAAACATTGGAAGGATTTTGATTTTGCTGTTGCTGCATTTGCTGTTGTTGCTGTTACACATTCTCCTGTCCAGTGTCCCATATGTCCACAGCTGTGACAAGCCCCCCTCCAGGCTTGATTTTGATTTTATTGAACATTCATTGCTCTTCCTTTAGTCTGCCAACCTTGCCTACCTCTACTCCTGCATTTACCCCCTTATGCACCCTTGCCCCTGACCCTACCACTACCCCTACCTCTGCCCATACCTTTTCCCCTGCCCCACCTTTGCCCCTGCTTCTACTCTTATTTTCAAAACTCTGTATTCGTGATTAAATGAGTTTATCTTCTGCATCTCTTCTCGTTTTATCTATTGGTCCATGTAGGGCTCTGTGAATTTTATTTACATATCTATTCCCTCCTCCTCCTGCCAAGTGACCTGGTTTTGTTTTACTAATGTCTGCACGTTAGGTAAAAATCCATGTACAAAATCAGAATTAAAAGCTGCATTTGTCATTGGATTTGTAATACCAGAATTTTTGAAAAGATTCTCCTAAGTCTGCTAAAATAGTCAGCTGGTGTTTCTCCCTTGCTTTGCTTACTTGCAGTCATTTTATCCCAGTTTGTTTAACAGGACAAGCAATCAGAATTTCTTGTAAGAGCTTTTCTCTAACTTCTGCTAATGCCCTTTTCCCTTCAGCAGTTGAATGATTTGGGTCATCTGCTGAAACCAAACCAGCTTTGTCTTTTAATTTGTCATATATATCAGGTGGCACTATGTTCATAGGTTCTTAGGTTCATAGGTAGGTACTAGGCTATCTGCCCGAAGGCATTTATAAGCCTAGCCGGAATGTGTTGGCTTTCGCCACCTCCTTAGATTAGTTCCCTGTGCCTCTGTCCAGCAGAGCAATTGAAGTGATCCCTGGGGTAAACTTTATGTTTCCCATCCACTCGTTAAGGTTTCTGTTGAAGAGGGTTAGCGAGTAGCTCTGCCTAAAGTAGATTGGAATCTTGTTCCAGAGCATGGGAAGTCCCTGGGACAGGAATCTATCCCCCCAGCACATCCTATTTATTGTTGTGGTGAGGTTTAGATCCCTGGAGCGTGTGGCTCGAGGTTATATGGTTTTCTTTAGGTGGAGCATGTCCATCAATTCTGGGTTGGACATGGCCTGGTATGTCAGGCAGAGATCACCTCTGAGTAGGCAGTATGCAACCGAGTACAGCTGGTGTTTCTTCAGTCGACCTGCATAAGGCATCTGCTTGAGGCCAGTGATCCTCTTGGTGAGGTACTTCTGTGGTCTTTCCAGTTATTGCAGGTGTCTTGTAAGGTGCATCCCAAATGGGGCATTGTACTCTATGATGGGTCTGATGAGTAATGTGTAGAGGGGCCCAATGACCTCTTTCGATCTGGATGCAAACCCTTTTGTGATTAGGTGGGCCACATAGAAGGATTTTCTAACCACTTTGACAATGTGGTTATCAAAGAAGAGGTTACTATCTACTTGGGTCCCCAGATCCCTTATTACGTCTTCCATATTTAGGGGGTTACCACCTATATAGTTTGTGGGTACTTTGTTTTTTCCAAAGGGGATGACTATGCACTTTTTGGCATTTAGCTTGAGGCCATGGTTTTGACATCAGGTATCTGTCTCAGTGAGACCTTTTTGGAGGATGTCTGTGTCAGCTGGAGAGTCAATTATAGCCCCTAGTTTTCAGTCATCTGTGAACATGGTTAGCCATAGTCCTCCTGTGATTGCCTGTACCTCTGAGAAGTATATGCCATACAGGAGGGGTCCAAGGACTGAGCTTTGGGAAACGCCACTTGTAACCGGTTTAGAGTCAGACCTAGCTCCTGCAACTCTTACCATGTGGGCTCTGTCCATGAGCCACCCATCTCGTGACGTAGGGGTTTATGTTCAGGCTGGTGAGCTTGTCTATAATACCTGAGTGGGGAATGGTGTTGAAGGCCTTTGCAAGGTTTAGGTAGGCTGTGTGGACCACCTTTCCTGCATCTATAGCTTTGGTAACTGTCTCAAAGAAGTCCACCAGGTTTAGGAGGCATGATCTGCCCTTAACAAAGCTGAACTGGGTAGGGCCCAGTGTTTGGAGGTTCCCAATGTCTCTGTTAATGAGATCCATGATGATGCGCTCCATAGCTTTGCAGACCAAGCTAGTCAGGCTTATAGGGCGATAGTTCCTGGGGTCTGTTGTGGCTCCACCTTTGTGGAGCGGAATAACTGTTGCTGTGCGCCACTCTGTGGGCATGTAGCCTGTAGAGAGGCTGAGTTTAAACAGTGTGTTTATGTGAGGGATTAATTCATCTTTGAGCTCATGTAGGACGCAGCCTGGGACACCATCCAGTCCCATTGATGCTGTGTTTTTGGCTTTGGAGGGGGCTGTTTTAACCTGAGTGTCTGTGATTTCAGGGGCACTACATTCTTCTGGTATAGTTATGGGCCCTTTTGGGGGTGAGAGGGGGGGTGAAGTTTGCACTGAACCTGTCTGCCAGGATGTTGGCTATATCAGTCAGTTCAGTGTATTTTGTGCCATTCTGCACTAACTCTGAGCAGATCTGAGAATTGCCACTTAGATTTTTGACATAGCTAAAGAATGCCTTGTGATTATCTTTGGAGTCCATGTCAATTTTTCTTTTGAAGCTAGCCTTGCCTGATTTGATGAAGGAATGCAGTTTCTTGCTGATACTGATCAGGGATGTCTTCCGTTCTTGGGATTTTACTCTTTTCTATACTAGTTTCCTCCTTCTATTGTATAGCTTGTTTATGGCTGGGGTCCACCAGACTGGTTTCCTTTTCTTGGAGGAGTGAGTCTTGGTTTTGTTTGGGATAGCATGATCCATGCATTCTTGTAGGTACCTATAGAGTGCATTAATAAAGGATTTTGCAGCTTGGACAGCATTATCCTTTAAAATGGGGGCTTTGAAACTTCCCACCTTGGTCTTAAGTAACATGAAGTTTGCTTTTGAAAAGTTTTTCACTGTGGTTTCTTTGACCAGGGGTGGTGGCGGAATGTGGATATCCAGAGAGATTAGTTTATGGTCAGATCTAACCAGTGAGGGGTTGACCTCCAGTGTGGAACACCAGTCGCCCATGTTGGTGATGACCAAGTCCAATATGTTGTCACCTCTGGTGAGGGTGTTGACTAGTTGATCCCAGGCATTTATAAATTCTAGGAAATGTTGGGCAAGGGAGTCTGTACTTGAGTAGTTCTCCCAGTTAATGTTTGGATAATTGAAATCACCCAATATTAGGGTGTTTGGTAGGACCTTTATGTTTCCCAGTGTTTCCAGGAATGCAGAGTGGGGATCCTGGGACATGGTGGGTGATCTGTATCAAGCTATAATTTGAAATAGCAGTTTTGCCTGTTGTTAGTTGCACGTGGATGATCTCTGAATCATCGTGCTGTGCCACTAACCTGGAGGTGTGAGCATCCTTGATGAATATGGATACTCCCCCACCTTTTATATTTCGGTCCGGGTTTTGTGGCCAAATGTATGGTATGAGTTGTAGCCTGGTAGTGCTGGGGTACTCTCTGGAGCCTTAAACCAGGTTTCTGTTACTGCACATATATTGATTTTCTCCATACTGAGGAGTGCCTCGAGTGCGTGCATTTTGAGGTTTAGACTTCTGCCATTGAGTATCATTACCCTCAGTTTTTTGTTACTTGTGCCTAAAAAAGGCACTATGGAGGTGGCAAGAGCCTTGGCCAGTATTCAAAATCCTAAGGGTGACAGGTGCAAGCCATCTCTAGTGAAGCAGTGTGGCTTGTCGAGCATGTCATCCCAGCCTGACAGACAATGGATCCCCTTTGAATGACACCAGAAGCTTAGCCAATTGTTGAAATTGATAATTTTTTCTCTATACCGTGGTATCATTCTCAGTGAGGGCAGGATGCTACTCAGGGTCAGGGTCATACCGGCCTGGGCTACATGATCAGAGAGTTCCTCCATGTCTCTTTTCATGTAGTCCTGGGAGGTATGGCTCAGGTCATTCACACCAACATGGACAATGACAGAGTCATATTTGCACTTGCTCTGGAGTGACCTGAGTGCTTGTGTTATGTGGCTGATCCTGGCACCCGACAGGCAGCTAACAGTAACCTTCTCCTTGTTCAGCCTAGTGAGTGGGACATCAGTGTGTCTGACTATAGAGTCACCTATTACTAGTGCATTGGGTATGTTATTTTGGCTTAAGGGCTGTGATTGTGTGGCACACTGGTTTTGTGAATTATGTGTTTCATGGTTTGTATTGGGGGGTGAAGGTTGCTGGGATGTCTGCTTTGGAGGTCTCTGTTGCTTTTGCAGATTTTTATTTAGAGCCTCTGAGTATGTTTTCGTGTATTTATGTGTGTTTTTTGCCAGTGCTGGTTTCACAGGTCATGTGAGACTGGTGGTGTGATGCAAGCAACTCCCTTCTCCTCTAGACTGCCTGGTCTTGGGTTGAGAGAGCTTAGCCTCCAATTTGGCTGTATAATTGCATCTCTCACATGTATTAGTGTTTGGTGGAAGGAGGAGAGGGTTGTCTGTGTACATGAGGCAACTGTAACATTGACTCACAATGTCCAGATTCACCAGTTGGACCAGAGAGTACACCTGAAACTGCCCTTTGGACATGCCTGGATAGGTACAGTCAACTGTTTTACTGATTGGCTGGTAAGGTCGAATAGAGAGCCTTGTCCTTCTCTACAGTATAGGGGGGTCTACTGCTAAGGTTTATTAGTGCTTGCTATGAGTTTTGAGCAAGTGCCGGGATGAGAAGTGAATGGTTTGAGTGCTTAAGTTGAAAGTTTGTCTAGTTCCAAGGGAAAAATTGAAGAGTACACTTTGTGGAGCCAGGAATAGTTATACCCTAACTAACCAGTGGTGCCCTGCACGCAAAACCGCGCAAATGTGGGTTTTATAGCAGGGAAACGAAAGAGAGAGAAATTAGGCCAAAATGGCCAATAAACTACTCATTTCTGGGCTGAAACCACTCCTCCAGGGACAGATAGGCTGCTCAAAGCTCCCTCCCTCTCTCACAATGAACAGAGAAACTTCCTTCTATCCAAGTAAGGTATGGGCAAATATAGAAACTTGTAACACAGCCCTGAATTCAGCACTAACCTGAAAACTGGACTGTACTAGCTTACAAAGGTGGGAAAACAAGTATATTTTTTTGTTTTTTTTTGTTTTTTATTTTTAGAAAATAAAGCAGATACAATCAAAAAAACACTTTAAATGCACAGAAATGGCTATCACACTTGAGTGTGTAGCCTGCAACAGTTAAACAGGTAATTTAAAAACAAAAACGACTTTGTTAAAGTGCAGGCAATAAAATAAGTACAATATGTAGCTGAAACAACTGTCTTAAATCTGACAGAGTAGGTTCATATATGTGAGTAACAATGTTTAATTCAACAGTTTTAATTATAGAATGTAAGTCAGTAAATGTCCGAGGTCTGTGGACTAATGCCATGGTACCATCTTGATGTGGTACTTCTCTGAGGGGATATAGAGAATAATCCATCTGTTCTTCCTGTCTTTCGTGAGTAAAATCCACCTTTTCACCGGAATATTCTACTTCACCATGGTATGCGATGCTCCCATCACTATCTAACTGAGAGTATGAAGTTCTGTGGTGGAAAGTGCTAGAAGGTTCAGGTTATGGTGAAGTTGATGCTGAATGTGCGGGTGCAGAAGGTGTGACATGTATAGATGCACTTTTCTATGGGGTAACAGGAAGAACTCTGTCTTGTTGAGATGAGTGGGGAACATGGTCATTTATATGATGTGGTAAGAAGAGAAGCTGATCATCTTCCCCTGAAGACTACCCCCCTCCCCAATGCAGCATGGTCATTTGAAATGGTTAGATACAAAGGAGCAGTTGGCATGGTATTACATGCTTTAACTGTATTCTTAAGTTCTTTCACTTGTTGTAACAAGTTGTCATTTGTATCTTTTAACTCCTTTACAGTGGATTATGGGTGTCATTTAAAAGCTTCAGTATACCAATCATTATAGCCATTCTACTGATCAGTTTTAATTGTATTATCTTTCTGTTCTAACTTAGAACATAGATGCAGTATTTTAGTTTTATCAAAAGTGCCATTGTCAGGCAAAGCATAAATCTAAGTTTTATTTAGTTTGTGCCAATAAGTGATATACTGACAAGACGTTGGAACTCATCCACAGTACATATAATGGACTGGAGAACAAACTGATTATTCATCAATCTTACTGCTTGACTTACCCAAAATATAGAATGTAATACACTGTTGTGTTACTTAACCCCTCTCTCTTTTAATTTTTTTTCTTTCAGTACCACAGAACACACTCAGTCATGCATGCAGATTCATACAAACTGTCAGACGTGCACATCGAGTACTTGCAGGGCCCTCCTTGCAAGGGTGCCCGCAGGCAGGTGCAAGGGGGTGCACTTGCACCCCCCTGAAATCAGCTGGCTAGTTAATCTTCTTTTAATTAAAAAAAAAATGTTTTTTTTTTACGGCGTTCTTCTTTAGGTACGCCCTTCAAGTCCAGTCACATCTGTGCCATGGGCGTGCTGACATCATCGCGTGGTGCACGTATTTTCAGGTTTGCAAACAGGAACTGAAACGGACGGTTTCTGCTGCATTTACTTTGAAATGGATGGTTTCTGCTGCTTCTGATGGGTTTACTTTAGCTGTGAGAAGGAGTACCGAAGATGGAGTCAGATCAGCGAGCACTGAAACGGAGGTGTGATGGGTTTACTTTAGCTGCGAGGAGGACTGAAGATAACAGACGGGATGCTTTTCAGAGTGATTAAGGCATCTGAATGAAGGCGTGTGTGTGGGGGGGGTTATGTCTGAAGGGTATGTTCTACTTGAAATTGTTTCCTTGCTTCTTGGGAGGTTTGTAAACACATGCATATATCAGGGAGCTTGTCAGAAGAAATCATTTGGTAATGATCTTTAAAAATGATTTAGTTCTGCATTCATTCTTCAACTGAAAGTTTGCTATTGTGATACTGAAAAACGAAAGGCATGTGTATTTTGTATACAACTGCTCACCTTACAGTGTTTTGTTGCCAGACAAACAGCTAAATAAATGCCTAGTAGAAACATTTCATGTGATTCATACTTAGAAGTTTTCATCCCCTTTTTAATTGCTGCTTTTTTGAAGGTTTGTGTGGGATAACAGGTTAATGACTTATACACTTTCAGTTGCAGAGTGAATATATGTCATTTGGTAGTGTCCTCTAAGGATGACTTTGCTGTCCATTTGTTGTGCAACCGAAACGTTATTGTAGTACTACAAAGCAAAATGAAATATCACAGGCGGAGATGCTTGTTTCACAGTGTTGTTTTCCTGTCAGATTAAAGTTACACATCACTTTGATGTATCACCTGGATGAATGTCAGTTTGTAATTATAAAAATAAAACGTGTATCACACATTATTGGTGGTTGATTCATGCGTTTGTACTTTGTAGTACTCAGAATCATTATTGTGCATATTTTTTTTTCTGTAAGACTGTATCATGCTAGCTGTTTAATTTGCCAGATGGTTACAGCTTATATTCCAAGTTTTTTGTATGTGTTTGTGTGAATAAGTATTTTTTTTTTTGGTAACCTGCCCTCAGCTGAGTACAGTCAAGCCCTGTGTCCACTGAGTCATTGGGATTCTTAGTCCCATAGTTTAAGGTTTTGTTATGACTGTATTTTTTACAGAATTTCAATTCAATTGACAGACTGCAGTGATCTAGAGCAAACAGCTCATCTTATCTTACTGATCTACTGAGAAGCTCAGGAAAGTACATGCAGGAATTAATCATACAAATCCACACAAGGAGCAAATTTTCAATATAAATTTTAGACTTACATCATGAGAAAGAATAAGATATCAGTAAATAAATTATGAGGCTGTTTTATCAGTTCTGAAATGAAAATTAATTTTCTCATCTTTCAAACTTGCATTTGTGACATGTTGAATTATTGCTGCCCTGACAGATGTGTTCCATACTTTCAGCCATGATCAGATTAGTAGTTTAACTGTATTACAAACACAACGCCATGGAAACAATGATAGGGCAATATACGGTGCTAAGTAATTGACTTGAGAGGCTTCATTCTTCATCAGTTATGCTTAACAAAACTGACAGCTGTTAAATGTGTGTCATTTCATGCAGGGCTTGAGTAACTAGGTATACATAAGTCGTAAGTATTCACAAAATCATATAGAAATGAACATCATGCAGTGTTTCCAAAGAAATATTAGTAGTCAGAAATAAAATCCCTAAGTGTTTTTGTTGGTTCATGATGATTCAGTGTCACTCAAATCTTCTTACATATTCTGCCAGAGATGGCACAGTGAAGCCATGCTGTCTGCAGTGATAGTACTCCATGCAGCCACTGACTTCTGCTGGTTCACAATCCCTGTCTCACATAAGTAGCAGTCATCTGAAAGCATTCTATGACTATTAGCCAAGTAACTGAGCTCATTCCCTTCAGTTTTACTGTACAGCCTTCAAAGGAACACATTATGTTATGGCTAAGTTAAGTGTTACAAGAAAACATATCTTTGCATTAATTTTGTTACATAAAGTGATTATAAAATCATTAAAATCATACAGCTGAAGACTGCATCAAAGGGATAAAGCTCTGTCTAAGGCTTTAGTCAAATGCTGGCAAGGCCAGGGATGACACAGGATGGGAAAGCATGTCTGATGTCCTGTGGTCCAGCAGCACTGTGGACACGTATTGCAGGAAACGGATAGTTTAGAGCCAGCAATAGTCAATATATGTGCTAAGTAATGTACAGGGTCGACTTCATGGGGCATGTACAGGAATGTGAACTTTCAGAGGAAGCACTGCATATTGTTGCACCTTCAAACATGCATGTAGTTGGTTAAGGGGAGATGTTAAGACCAAAAAACATAAAAGAACCTGTTGACTACCTAGATGATCATTCCCTATGACCAGCAGTTGTGTAATTAGGAATGATGAGTCTGGTTCATTGAAAGTGTGCTAATGATTGACCAGTATTAGGGATAAGGTAACTTTAAAAATGGTACAGCTGCATTGGCAAGTATGCCTCTGGTTAAAAGATCTTTAGATTTACTACAAAACACTGTTTCTAGCAGTCTATGAAGAATATGACTAGCAGAAAATATAGGTATAGCAAAGATACAGTTGTCTCTGAAGAAAGTGGTGGTTGCTATTCTAACTGAAAGAGTGGGCATTTCACTGTTTCCACATTTGTAGAATTTCATTATCAGCTGGATGTAGCAACACATGAGCTGTGGAAAACATGTTTCCTCATTACTCAAATAACACTGTCTGCAACTTCTGTGCATTACTCAGTAGTGCACTGTCTGGATCTTTTCCCCATTACTCACGAGTGTCCCCATTACTCAGGGGTGCACTATCTATATCTTCTCCCCATTACTCAGTAGTGCACTGTCTGGATCTTTTCCCCATTACTCACGAGTGTCCCCATTACTCAGGGGTGCACTATCTATATCTTCTCCCCATTACTCAGTAGTGCACTGTCTGTATCCTGTCCCCATTCCTTAGCAGTGTAGCTTGTCTATACCTTCACCCCATTACTCAGTAGTGCACTGTCTGGATCTTTTCCCCATTACTCACGAGTGTCCCCATTACTCAGGGGTGCACTATCTATATCTTCTCCCCATTACTCAGTAGTGCACTGTCTGTATCCTGTCCCCATTACTCACAAGTGTCCCCATTACTTAGTGCACTGTCTGTATCTTGTCCCCATTCCTTAGCAGCATGGCTTGTCTGTATCTTCTCCCCATTTCTCAGGGGTGCTATGTCTGTGTCTTCACCCCATTACTCAGGAGTGCACTCTCTCTATATCTTCTCCCCATATGCTCAGACACACACACACACACACACACACACACACACACACACACACACACACACACACACACACACACACACACACACACACACACACACACACACACACACACACACACACACACACACACACACACACACACACACACACACACACACACACACACACACACACACACACACACACACACACACACACACACACACACACACACACACACACACACACACACACACACACACACACAAAATGTCGATCCAGATGTGGTGTTGTATCCTTCTGCCTGTAAAATCTGTCAAATAGATTATTCATAAAAAATGAGAGTGGGCATTGAACGTGACAAAAACACTTCTCAAAAGGACTTGTAAAGGTGCAGAGGACAACCTCTAAAGAGCAGAAATCATTGTCATATATTAAGTATTTGGGATAAGGGACTGATCCCAATGCTGGTGATTGCCACTAAGCAAAATTTTAAATTTTTAATTTTAATTTTTTCTGATTGTCTCAGAAACTTTATAGTTCTAAGGTTTAGAATGGTTAGACCTGACTAAATTGTGTAGAGTGCAAAATATACCTACCTGATAGAAATTGTTTGTTTGTGTCTTTCGGCTTTTCCCGGTTAGGGGTCGCCACAGCGGAACTCCGGTCCGCTAATGATTGGTAGTTGATTTTTATGTGTCGAGTTACCAACCCTGACATACAACCTTTAACGAAGGTACGCCCATTCACGCATATCTCCATGCAGAAGACGCTCTAGCTGAGAATCGAACCGGACAGCGTCTTACTGTGAGGCGACAACACTACCGCAGCACCGGAAATACACCACTAAAAATAACATTTTCATGGTTTATAAGTGGCAGTAGTTAAACATGTGTCCCTTTTTGAAGTTTTAAGGGCAGATTTTTGAGTATATTTTTAAGTGGTAGCTAGCTGGGTGGTGTATGGGCAAATTTATGATGTCTGAGCACAAAATATTGAAGTCTGGCCACTCTGATATATATACATACATACATGTTTGAAGTTTGAACTAAATTTGTCTGCTAGTAAATTGCCTATGTCCAGGAATTTAAAATCATTTACTATTATTCTGTGCAGTGCTGCAAATTATTTCTGAGGTTTCTAACATAGTTAAAGAAGGCTTTCTGGTTACCCTTCACCTAGCTGGTTATTTTTTACCTCATATCTGACTTTGATTGATTAGATCAGGGTAACAAGCTCCCTATTAAGTTTAGCAAAAGTGTCTTTAGCATCTTGAGAGTTAAATTTACTTTTGCAAGCAATATGTTTTCTTTTATTATAGAGCCTGTTTATATTTGGATTAGAGTAAATGAAATTATTCTTAAATGTGGCTTTCTATTTACTTCCGAGGGGGATAGATGTGTCTATGCAGCTATTTACATGTGCATAGGATTTGACAGTAAAGGATTCCAGATAATTCAGGCCATCGTTTAGTTTTAGTAGATTAACCTTAGCATAATCTCTGAAAACAGAGTCATTGGAAGATGTTTTGGCTTCAGTCTTCTAATTAATGCGACTGATTTCTGGTCCAGTTTAACTAGGGAGGAAGTGGCAGTTTGTGGACACCAAAGTTGTCCCATATTGTTAAGGACCAAGTCTAGGATTTTATCACTCTTGTTTTGGTACAGACTAACTGATCCAGATCTCCTGTATTGATGAAATCCTGAACTGTCTGGGAATACATACTCAAGGATATACAAGTTTCCCAGTTAATGGAGGAGTAGTTGATTGAAGTCTCCTAGAATAATGGTGTTGGCTTAATGCATAGGGAGGGACGCCATATTAGTTAGGTAGGAGATATGGACTGATGGGGTACATAGAGGGGACATATAGTTAGGTATGACACAATAAGGAGTTTTGTTAATGCTAAGTTGGATGTAGAGGAATTCCACGTCATTATCTCACCTAGCAAGTCTGGAGATGAATTGTTCTTTAAGAATATGTAGACACCATCACCCTTTCATCTAAGGTGGTAGGCCTGAACTTGTGGCAGGTATTGAAATTCTGCATTAAAGGAGTGCTGTCATCAGTCTTGAACTAGGTCTCTGTGATGATGTATATATAGATGTTTTCCAGGGGAAGGAGTGCTTGTAAGGAGTGAACTTTTTAGCTTAGGCTCTGAAAAGGAAATTGGTTATTTTCTAATTCATGTAGCTATAAAATTCAGTATAAAACTGTAAAAGTTTCTGAATGCAAACACACTATTTATTAAAGCAGCTGGTAGGGTGTACTTCAGTACAGAGAGATTCAACTATATACATAGCCATGAGTTCCGTTATACCTTTCTGTCAAAAACAAACACCAAGTTCACACAGAGTTTAAAGTTGTAACTTTGACAAAATCTGTTTATGTATTTCTTGCACTAAGAAGTTAAGGTGTGTGTGTGTGTGTGTGTGTGTGTGTGTGTGTGTGTGTGTGTGTGTGTGTGCGTGTGTGTGCGTGTGTGTGTGAGAGAGAGAGAGAGAGAGACAGAGACAGAGTCAGAGAGAAAGAGAAAAATGCCCTAGTTAGATCTAACAGGTGGAATTTATTTTCAAGTGCATTTTCAAGGAATTGTGAGCTTCAAGGGAAGCAAAGGTTACTACTGCTCATGCTAAGTCTGCTTAAAATGTGCAACTGTTTTGTTTAGCAAATGGTATCATCATTGTGGTATAGAATTTTAAAGCAGTGTTAGCAAAGCAGGTAGCATACTTGCATCTTAATGCAAAGGGCTGTAGGTTCTATTCATACAGCATGCGCATTTGTATTTTAAGGGGGGTATGGTACTGCAGTTCTTAGTATGTCCTCCTTTGGATGAGAGACCTAATAACTATGAACCTGTTTTTCAGCCTGTCACCCATTCCCTATTGCAATATACCAACTTACCATTTCTTTTAATGTAGCACAGGCAATTTATTCTTCAAGGGCAACAGGCACTGAATTTGTAAATGAAACACTGAAATATAAAGTTTTCTAGCAACAACCTCTTCGTTGGTTTCATATCTCTCTAATGTGGAATTATTCAGATGCCTTTTACTTCTGCAGAGATTCTGCATATTGATTGATATTGGTAGATTGTATGACAAGTTTGAGTGGCCCTTTATGGTTGAAATGTTCTGACTTGGGCAGGTTGTCATTATTGGTTCATATGATTTGTTTCATTGCTTAAAGGAAAAATGTTCAGAACTATAAATCTAAAACACACTCTAACAAGTGGTGCTGTATTATACAAGGGATATAATTCAATTATTATATAGTATAATTAATACAGTCATGAAGGTGAATCAAAGAACTTTTGCATGGTTCTAAAAATGTGTGCAAGGAGCCTATGATTTGAAAACAGCCCAAAGGTAAACTTACCCTGCCTCTGGCCAGATACATTTTCTTTGAATGTGGGTTTCAATGCTGTTTCAGTGAATGTGGGTTTCAAAGGTAAAGTTTTAATGCTAAGTCTGTTTTCATTGTAAGACTATTGCTTTGTTTAGGTTTAGTAAATGTCTATCAGTGTTTGTGCTATAAAATTTGAAATAAAAGTTGTAAATGAAATCCAACTATCTGTAATCATTGTAGAAGTAAAGCATGAAACAGTATGCATACTGAGAGATTTGAACAGTGTCTATGACAAATGGGGAGAAATAGCCAGGTAACGGGACACTGGAATGGCTGCATGGGTGGGGGTGGGGCTGCATGCGCAGAGGGGATCGGGCTGTGTGGGCAGAGGGGGTGGGGCTGTGTGGGCGGGGCATTGGGTTTGCATCCCCCTGCAAAAAATCCTGCGGGCTTCCTTGCCTCCTTGCTATGCATTTATGACTGAAACTCAATTCAGTCTAAGTACCGGGCCACTCCCAGTTAATGTATGCAGCATATGCTATAAGAAAAACCTCACAATTGTGAACATAAACCTAAACATAGAAAGCATTCATCAGTGCAATAAATAACATGCAGACAGTCCAAAGCTCCACTGACATCATTGAATGCCTACAGGAACTCAAAAGATAAAATGTAAGTTAAAAGCACATACTGAAATGGGTGTCCAGTATTTGTCAGAGATCCCTGCCACAGTCTTCAGTGATGTGAAGCAAAACAAACAAACCTTGGTCAGAGCTGGTCGTCATAGCACCAACTGAAAAGGATTGTTAGCAGATAATAAATATCTTGCAGATGTTCAGTTCAAAACACAGATTGTCAGAGATTCTGGATGCAAACACATTATTAGTCATGCTAATATTAGTCATGCTAATATTACATCCTCATCTAATTACACACTTCCAAAATATCATAGAACTCTACATACAAAGTTTAACAATTCAACTGCCAAAAAATGTCTATCTCTATACAGTAGGTTCAAATCCCTGTACTATCTAAGCCTACTACTCTTTGCAAAGGATGGTGATATTCACCCTAACCCAGGCCCCCCAACAACTCCCATCTCCCTCCTCAACCCCAAATAATCACCTTCTCAAGCCCTTTCTAGACCATCTAACTCACTTTTAATTGCTCATCTTAATATACGCAGTATAAATAACAAAATAACGCAACTCTAAGCTCTAACAGAAATATATTCCTTTGATATTCTCTGTTTAACAGAAACCTGGCTAAAACCTTCAACCAAAGATAATCAAATCATCCCACCTGTTTATAATATCCTGAGACTAGACCGTATTTCCAAGAAAGGTGGAGGGGTAGCTATCCTTTATAAACCTAGCTTACAATTAACTACTCATAACTGCAAACCACCTATAGACTCTAATGCTGAAATCCTAATCTCCAAACTTCTTCTTAACAATTCCAAATCCATCTGTGTCATTTGTATATATCTACCTCCAGGAAATAACATAGCTACCATGGAAAATATACTCTGCTGGCTTTCCCAAAACCTACCCCAAGAAACCATTATTCTAGGTGATACAAATATTGACTGGACCTGCTTCTGCGGCAGCCTCCCCTCAAACCATATTAACCTTTATGGATATTCCCAAACCATCACCTCCCCTACCAGGATAAATAAATCTAACAAGAAATCAACCTTATTAGACTGGATCCTATGACTCAGGAACCCTCCCTGATGACTTAAGTGACCACACTCTTACCTATATTATCAGACATAGAATCAATTTACCCTCCACAACATCAATTAAAAACATAAGGTGTAAAAAGAACTTTAACCCAGAACTTCTCCAGTTGGAACTAAGAGCATGCAACTGGTCACCCCTAAAAAATCTACCTCTAGAGGAAGCTGTAAGTTACTTTAACTCCAACTTCCTTGCCATCCTCAACCATCATGCCCCAACCAGACTAGTTAGAACTAAATCCAAACACGCTCCTTGGCTTACTAAGGAAACCAAACATAGAATCAATGTAAGAAACAAACATTGGGCAAAATGGAGAAAACAAAAAACCCTATAGACCAACAAACATTTAGACAACTAAGAAATGAAACTAAGAAAGCTATAATAACTGACAAAAAAACTACTACCTCCAATCCCAACAAGCCCATACAAATAAATCACAGAAATTTTGGCCTAGTATTAACCAACTACTCCACCCAGGACAATCCACTACTCCAAATCCTCTAAATTCAGAACACAAAACACCAATAATCATAGCCAATGACTTTAACAACTTTTTTACAGATGCTATACAAACATTAGCCAGTCAACTATCTCCTAACAACTTCACTCTACCTTCCAAACAACCAACCTTACCCCCTACTTTTCATTTACAACCTGTCCCAACATCATATATTCTAACCCTTCTACAAAAACTAAAACCCTGCTCCCCCTCAGCAGACCAACTACCTGCTGAATTCTTACAACAATCAGCCAAAGCTATTGCATATCCAGTTTCTATCCTAATCAATAGGACTATTTCTGAAAGTTTTATTCCCAGTTTATGGAAAATATCCCATATAATCCCTCTTCACAAAGGAGGACAATCCACAGACCTCTCCAACTACCGCCCCATTGCCCTTCTCTCACCTCTGGCAAAGATCATGGAAAAATGCATCCACAAACAATTACTTGATCATCTAATGCATAA
>NC_056742.1:411542852-411572852 GCF_019279795.1 Protopterus annectens | reverse complement strand
TGTGATAACATGCAAAGGAATGGTAGGGGGTATTTTATGGGGGTTGACTAGAGGTGATGAGGGGGTGAAATATAAGTGGAATTTATCAGCCAGCAGGTTTGCTATTTCTTCTGGCTGATTACAGGTCGTACCATCTACTGCCAACTCAGCACATTGCTGAGTGTTTCCCGTAAGATTTCCAACATATCTAAAAAAAATGGTTTGTGGTTATCTTTTACTTGGGAGGCTATTTTAGATTCATATATAGCCTTTGAAGACTTGAGTAGTTCCCTGATTTGCCAGTTGAGACTAAAGAGGGATATTTTTCCTCTGTTGTGCTACCTTCTACTTACTTTTCACAGGAATTTCTTCCTTCTATTGTATAGTCTATTTATGCCAGGGGTCCACCAGGGTAGCTTGTTTTTCTGGCTAGACCTGGGTTTAGTTCAGTCAGGTACTGCCGTTTCTATGCAGTTGTTTGAATGGTTGCGCAGGGCATTCATGTATACTACTGCATAGGCCTCCATGTTTTTGGGGTTAGGGGAAGCTTTAAAATTACCCATGCTATCACTTAATAGGAGGTAATTTGCCATAGAAAAATTATTTTGGGTTTTAGGGTTTGGAGGGGATACTTGCATTTTATTTCAAAGGAGACTGATTTATAACCCAATCTTACCAATAAAGAAATTACACTGGGGGGTGCAACACTCCCCCATCTTTGTGACTACTATGTCAAGGATATTTGATCCCCTAGTGGGAGTGCAGACGAGCTATTCCATAGCATTTGCATTGACAAAGTCCAGGAATCTCTGTGCCTGCATGTTAGTAGTTGTATATGTTTCCCAGTTTATGGAGGGGTACTTAAAATTGCTTATGAGTAGGGTGTTGGGCTGAATAGTAAGTGATTCTAGTAACTTCAGGTATGTGGAGCAGTTTTAATGGTTCATGGTTGGAGACATGTAGCTAGCAACAATATGGTGGGGGATTTTGCCTATGGTCAGCTGGACATGGAGTAGCTCAAGTAAGTCATCCTGCTAGACCAATGTAGAGGTGCAATTGCTCTTAATGCAAATGGAAACACTTCTTCCTTTCATTTTTCCTTTACAAAAGCTGGTCTGAATGTTTAATAGGCATTGCAGCTTTGCACTGCTGGGGTACTTTCTGCAGCCTTGAACCACGTCTTTGTGACTGCACTGCTCTATACACAACTCAGATGTTCATAGGTTCATAGGTTCATAGGCTGGTACTAGGCTATCGGCCCTAGGGCCGATACAAGCCTAGCCATAACAATTCCCTGGATATTTCTTCCCACAATATTTACTTCCCTGCACCCCTGTCAAGCAGGGTCACTGATGTGATCCCCAGGGTGAATTTCCTATCTCCCATCCAATCGTCAAGGTTCCTTTTGAAGAGGGCCAAGGAGGTGCTCTGTTTGACATGTATGGGCAGTCTATTCCAGATTCTGGGGAGTCTCTGGGCCAGGAACCTGTCCCTCCAGCATGTTTTGTTCATTGTGATGACAAGGTTTAGATCCCTGGAACCTGTGGCTCTGAGGGATTGGGATTTCTTTAAGTGTAGCATGTCCAACAGCTCAGGGTTTGACATGGCCTTGTATGTTAAGCAGAGATCCCCTCTGAGTAGAGGATATGCCACAGAGTATAGTTGGAGTTTTTTTAGATGGTCAGCATAGGGCATCTGCTTTAGGTCTGTGATTCTATTAGTGAGGTATTTCTGTGGCCTTTTCAGCTGTTGCAGATGTCTTGTGAGGTACATACCAAACGGGGCATTGTACTCTATAATGGGTCTAATGAGGGATGAGTACAGTGGGACAATGACCTCCTTTTTTCTGGATGAAAAGCCATTAGTGATGAGGTGTGCCACATCGAAGGATTTCCTGACTGTTGTGGTGATGTGGTTATCGAAGGTGAGACCACTGTCTACCTGTGTCCCTAAGTCTCTCATCACACTTTCAGTGTTTAGTGTACTGCCACCTGTGTGGTAATTCATGGGTACATGTTTTTTCCCAATGGGGATAACTAAACATTTCTTGGCACTAAGCTTGAGCCCATGGCTCTGGCACCAAACATCTGTTTCTGTATGGCCCTTTTGTAGAATATCCACATCATTTGGGGATTCAATAATGGCTCCCAGTTTGCAGTCATCTGCACACTTTGTTAGCCAGAGTCCCTTAGTGTTGGCCTATACTTTAGAGAAGTAGATGCCAAACAAGAGTGGTCCCAGGACTGAACCCTGAGGTACTTCGCTTGTCACTTGTCACTTGTCTGGAGCTGGATTTGGAGTCAGCTACTTTTACAGTCTGGGTTCTGTCAGTAAGCCAGTTGGCAACCCATCAAATGACATAGGGATTTATGCCCAGCTTAGTAAGTTTATCTATGATTCCAGAGTGGGGGATGTTGTCGAAGGCCTTGGCGAGGTTCAGATGGTTTACTATTGTTTATTCGAATGGAAAAACATTTTCCATTCAAATAAACGAATGGTAATATCAAAAGTACAAATAACTACCGTTCACAATGTCGAACCAAATGCTCGACGCATTTGACTCGACATTGTTGTTAAAACCACCACGTAATAGCCATATAGGAGCTGATGTAAATCAAACTCCTATGCAGCTATCATGTTTTTGCAGGGGGGGCAAGCCCCCCTGCACCCCCCACACACCCCCTACTTATATATTCTAACTCCGAGATCGCACTACAGTGGGGATGTGGATGAATTTCCACTCCCCACTGTACCACGATCTCCGTGCAGATAGTCGATTTCTACTTATGCGAATGCAGTTGTGCATTCGCATAAGTGGAGTTGACTATCTGTTGAAAAACTGCTTGTGTGTTTGACATTCTGTTTTTCAGCACATTGCAGCCAATAGAATGTCATTCTCACAAACAATAGTAAACCAGTTCAGATAGGCTGTGTGGACTGTCTTACCCTCGTCCACAGCTCTGGAGACTGATTTGAGGAAGTCAGTCAGGTTCAGGAGACAAGATTGGCCCTTCACAAACCCAAACTGGGTTGGGTCCAGTGTTGGAAGGTTGCCAGTGTCTTTGTTTATAAGTTCCATGATAATGCGTTCCATGCCCTTGCAGATCAGGCTCATCAGACTGATGGGATGGTAGTTCCTGGGATCCAAGGTGGATCCCCCTTTGTGGAGTGGGATAACTGTAGTTGTGCACCACTCAGTGGGCACGAAGCCTGAGTTGAGGCTATGATTAAACATGATACTTAGGTGGGGTGCCAGTTCATTTTGTAGTTCATGTAATACACAGCCCGGGATGTCATCTGGTCCCATGGATGCTGTATTTTTAGCTTTGAAGAGTGCGGTTTCTACCAGTGTGGCCATGATTACCGGAATTTGGCAATCTTTTGGTATTGAGATGGTCGCTTTAGGGGGTGAGAGGGGGGTGAAGTTGGCACTAAATCGATCTGCCAGGATATTGGCAATATCCTTGGGATCAGTATATTTAATGCCATTCCATTGTAGCTCAGGGCATATCTGAGCATTGCCGTTTAGATTCTTGACATAACTATAGAATGCCTTGTGGTTGTCTTTGGAATCTTTGGCAATTTTATTTTTGTAACTAGCTTTGGAGGATTTTATGAGGGATCTCAGCTTCTTACTGAGGCTAGTAAGGGAGTTTTTTTGCATCCTGGGATTTTCCTCTTTTCTGCAACAGTTTCTTTCTTCTGTTGTATAGTTTGTTCATGACAGAAGACCACCAGATTGGCTTCCTTTTTTTGGAGGAGAGTGTCTTGGTTCTATTTGGGATGGCACAATTCATGCACGAGTGGATGTGCTCATACAGTGCCTTAATGTAGGAATCAGCAGTCAAACTTTCAGCTCCCATCTGCATGGGTGTCATGAAGTTTGTCACTTCTGACTTGAGTAACATGAAGTTGGCTTTGGAGAAGTTTTTTATGGAGGTTTCCTTACTGGGGGTGAGGGTGGGATGTGGATGTCAAGGGTGATTTGCTTATGGTCAGACCTGACCAATGAGGGGGTGACCACTGGTGTGGATCATCTATCTCCCATGTTGGTAATGACCAGGTCTAGGATATTGGAGTCCCTGGTGGGACAATGGATTAGTTGATCCAGGACGTTGAAATTTATAAATTCCAAGAGCCGTTGGGAAAGGGTGTTGGTACCCGAGTAGTTTTCCCAGCTAATGGCAGGGTAGTTGAAATCACTCAGTATTAGGGTGTTTGGTTATGTCTTAATATTTTCCAGTATGTTTAGAAAGGTGTAGTGAGAATCTTGGGGCATGGTGGGGGATCTGTAGCAAGCTACAGTTTGGATTGCAGTCTTACCTAGTGTTAGTTGCACCTGGAGAATTTCAGATGCATTGTGTTGGGCAACTAGCCTGGAGGTGTGAATATCCTTGGTGAATATAGATACTCCTCCACCTTTAATGCTTCGGTCTTGGTTTGGTGGTCAAAAAGTGTGCTAAGAGTTGTAGCCTGGTATTGCAGGGGCACTCTCTGGAGCCTTGAACCAGGTCTCAGTTACTGCACAGATATCAATGTTCTCAATTTTTAGGAGTGCCTCAAGAGAGTGCATTTTCAGGTTTAGACTTCTAGCATTGAGTAACATTACCTTCAGATTCTGCATGCTTGTATCTGTTACAGTGGTGGTTTTGTCCTTTGAACCTTGCCCAAAAAAGGCACTATAGGGGAGGCAAGAGCTTTAGCCAGTAACCTGAATCCTAGGGGTGACAGGTGCAGACCATCTCTGTCAAAGCATTGTGGTTTGTTGATCATGTCGTCCCAGGCAGACAGATACTGGATCACCTTTGAATGACACCAGAAGCTTAGCCAATTGTTGAAGTCAATCATTTTGTCCTTCTTCTGTGGTATCATTCTGGGTGAAGGCAGGATGCTATTCAGGGCTAGGGTCATACCTGCCTGGGCCACATGATCCAAGAGCTCTTCCATGTCTCTTTTCATGTAGTCCAGGGAGGTACATCTCAAGTCATTCACTCCAGCATGGACAATGACAGAGTCGTATTTGTACTTGTTGTGGAGTGACTTGAGTGCATGCGTTATGTGGCGGATCCTGGCACCCGACAGGCAGCTGACTATAATTTTCTCCTTGTTCAGCCTGGTGAGTGGGACATCAGTGTGCCTGACTGTAGAGTCACCTATGACTAAAGTGTTGGGTACATTGTCTTGCCTTAGGGGCTGTTGTTGGGTGGCACACTGGTGTTGTGAGCTATGTGTCACTTTGGTTGTGACTGGTGTTTGTTTGCGTTTCAGCTTCGGAGGTCCTTGTTGCTTGGGCAGGTTAATGTTAAGGGCCTCTGCCTATGTGGGTTTAGTGTTGCTATGTGTGGGTTCTGAAGGGCTATGTGTTGCTTGAGGTGTAGTGCAGGTGTTAACCTTCTCCTCTTGACTGTCTAGCACAATCTTGGCTGGAGAGAGTTTTGCTTTCAGTTTGGCTATGTAAGTGCATCTCTCACAGCAGAGGGATGACTAGGGAAGGTTGCAGGGATAGTTATTCTAACAGAAATTTTAACTTGACAGCGTTTGCATCTATATACGGCACTGATAACCACTGCTGCATGGGGGGCAGACTAGCACAAACACTGGGATTATACAGAATCACATAAACAAGTTTTACAACAGTAAGGCCTACAGACCAATCAGGAAAACACACAATAAGGTTTCAGACTGCATCCCCTAACTCAGATGGGTTTGCTACAGCACACTTCTACCGCAAGAGTGCAGTCAGAAAACCCTCTTAATGAAAAATGCTGATTTTACAGCTCAGGCTCAGGGGAAATCACAAAATCTAGGTACTACTGTCCCGGAAAACTAGTAGACACAATGTAATTAGTGCTACAGCAGCAGTGGAAACAGTCCAGCTTTGCAACTCTACTAAAGTGTGAGAAATGTAATAATTACTATAGTATTCTTATGAAATACAGTAAAAGTAATCAGCAGAAGTGCAAAATGATACTTATTTTCCTTCTTTTAGCAGTGGATGGCTTTAGACGCAACAGATTCAGTGGAAATCTCAGGTGAAACAATGTAACTGTTTTGTACATATATATTTTCTAATATGCCTGTAATTGCATGTAAATTGCCCATGGAGCGTTTCTCCCCAGTCATCTGCTGAGAAAGGGCTCTGTCTCAGTTGTACACTCCCGGTAAAGAAATGGTAAATAAAATGAAAAATAAAAGTAGTCAAACCAAGAGCAGGTCTGAGGAATGTGATATATATATATATATATATATATATATATATATATATATATATATATATATATATATATATACACACACACACACACACACACACACACACACATATATATATATATATATATATATGTGTGTGTGTGTGTGTGTGTGTGTGTGTGTGTGTGTGTGTGTGTGTGTGTGTGTGTGTGTGTGTGTGTAAAAAGTAATTCTCAACCAACATTATTTATTAAACTATGAGCATTTTTGTCTTTCACATTGCTAAAATACATTATCATTTAACAAGTGTAAATATCCAATGTACAGAACATGTTAAAATTAACCAATCAAAAATAAACAACAATAAATACTCTCAGTCTATCCATGTAACCCAGTTTAAATACAGAAACAATATAAAACATTTTAACTTCTAAATATTAGAACCGACTTGATTACCTCAGGTTCCAGTAGTATACTAATTACTTCATTAAGCACCAGTTAATTACATGCTCCCCGTTGCAACAGTCAAAGTATGTCTAACCTGTTTAGTGCAGTTTCAGTGCCACCACGCATAGTGAGTGGTTTTAGTGACACAATCTAATACCCTAAATAAATATCTAACAGAATCCTCATGCGCTAAGGAATGCCTAAACAAGGCATTATACAGATCTTTGCTGTTACTAAATATAAGCGGTCCCTAATTCTAAGAGAAGGTTTACTAACTGCTTTGACTGTATCAAATGTCGAACACAACTGATTTCTGGACACATATATGTACAGAATTGCACATAAACCTCTCTACTGCTGTACATCACTCCTCTTCTTATTCAGAAAATGGGGACTCTCATCAATAAATGTATAATAATTACATATAACACACTTAAATGTCCCCTCATTTTTCAATACTGAAGGTGTGGTGGTAAAGAGGTAACTAGGATCATGTGTCTTGGGAATGTAACAAGTTGGCAGATTTTAAAAAATTCTCTACAGAGTATTCTGTCATAAATATTAGGGGAACAAATGGCTACAACTACGGAAATTATTCTTCTGAGCTGGGACACAGGATCTGAATTGCCTATACATAGTAAGGCCTTACAAAATGTAATGCTATTGGCTGCCAAAAAAAGCAAGTACTAGAAAATTGAAATCAGACAGGAACTGAAGTAGTGAATATTGTAAAAGAGATAAAAGAACTTAAGGTGGGATCTGTAGAAAAGGGAAGGAGCAAACTACATAGAAAGAAATGGAATTTGTGGGAAAATACATTCAGAATAATGTTCAGGAGGAGGAGGATTGAGGTTTAAGGAAAGAAAAAGAATTGAGCAAATAATGTGTTGGAGTGAATAAATGTTAAAAAGATAGAAATCATATGTGCAATGTACAATGCAGAAGTAGAAACAATATTATTGAGTAACAGGAAACAGGCAAGCAACCAGCTGGTAAACATAAACAGTTTCACCAAACAAACAAAGATAACAGCAAAGAAAAATATGGTAGCAGTTGTACAAAGTATAGCTCCAGACCACATAAAATAAACCAAGAACTTTAATATTCGGTAAGCACTTTCACCACTGTCCGTGGCTTCTTCAGACCATCTGAAAAAAATATTATAGTTTGATTTCTTTTCTATTAATGTATGAGCCTGTGTCTTAAGTGGCAATTTAACAAAGGTGTTTAAATGCAAAAAAAAATGTTAACACCACCTTTCCTTTTAAAATATTGTCAAAGAGAAACTTCTAGATTATTATCACTGTCTTCCTTCCAAACGTCCGTAGGAACAACATCTATTCCTGGAGACTTCTCTGTTAAGTATAAACCAAGATTTTTATTTTATTTTATCCCTTCCTGTCGTCACTATTAATTCTTTTAAGTCGTATATTCTTCTGACTTTGGCAGAGTTAATTCATCCATAGATATTCCCGTTTTGTAACTTTTTTCTGGTTTCCCCATTCCTCTTGTTACTTTTCTTGAGATAGGCTTTTGAGTTTGGCAACAACTCCTTTTACTTTCTGCTGCCTAATTTGTTCTGTTGAGATTTTGTAGGCTAAAGAAGTTATGAAAACACTTGCTTAACAGAAACCTTTCTAAACACATGCATATTGACCATATACTCCCATATTTCCCTTTAGCACTCAGCAATGGCTCCTCTTCTTGTTCTGTGATATTCCCCTTCTTCTACAATTTAACCTTTAATATCACCTCTAGATACTTTCTGTTACTCATTTTTCATATAATTTTGTTATTCCTATCATATTTTTAAATTCCATTTTATTTCATCTTACTCCTTAGCCAACACTTCTGAAGAAATTTGGAACTTCTCTCATAATGCTCAAATAATTTCCACTACCCATTCCTAAATTCCTCTCTTTTTAACAAATAAGTAGTAAATGTGTTTCATCTTTACTTCATTATCCTATATCTTTAGTCTTTATTGGTACATAACCTAAAATATCTGTTGATGCATTTCAAAACTTTTAAATAAAAACCCACCTTCCTGTGACATACAGTTTCCATCAAGTTTAGCCCAGTTACTGTACCTAGGGAAATAATATGCAAATTCTGTCTAAGCTCCTGCTAATAAATTCTCAACTTCCATTTCAAATAATCTCATATATTTGTTCAGAAATCTATCATTTTTAGTTAGATTTTCCCTTCTATGTTCATGACACATTCTCACTATTGAAAGCAGGTTCCAGTCCTTGACTCCCCACCCATAACTCTGTCAAAGCATATATTAAGTTCCATAATAGTAGATTTAGGTAGAATATAAATACAATGCTATATAGCCCTCCTTCCCTGCCAATAACCATTCATTACCACAAAATCTACCATCATCTTTCTTTTCCTCTTTATTAACTGCATGAGCCCTTCTCACAACCAATATTATCAACCTGTTTTTTTTTTCTTTTGTCCCTGATATTCTGCTAAATATCCATTTGAAACCCTTTGTTTGCCAAATTCACATGCTCATTTCAATCCAAATGTGTATCCTGTAACATTGCTATTTGCACTCTTTTTACTGATTCAGTACTCACTGGTTTTGTCTGTACTTAAAATGCCATTTACATCCTATGATATAATTGATAAGGTAGTCATGCTGATAAAAAGATATTACTTTCAGTTTTTTGAATATATGTTTTCAACGTGAAACTTGCATGCATACATTAATGCCTTTCATGCAGATTTTATATGCAGTTGCTACTTCTTATCTCTTGTTTGAACTCATGTAATATTTTCTAGACTTTTCACATAAATAAAAACAGTCAAGAAACAGAAAACCTAACTAGATTTCTATTCCAAACAGTCTTAACTCTCAACAAACACACAAAACAATACACACTTTCCAAAAAGGGAAGTTATTCCTCTATATAGGGGCAGTGGCCCCAACCAGACCACTGTATCCACAAGCTTTGTCTATTTTAAAGTTAGGTATATGCTAGAAGTGCATGCGAGAGCCTGTGTTCCCTCTTGCACAAATACCATCTATGCTTGCCCTATCTTCATTTCCTTCGCAGATGTGGAAAAAAAACACTTAATTGCTCTCAGTTATCTGATTTCTGGCATTAAGAAAAAGTGCACTGGCTACCCTTAAATGAATAACTAAATTGTGCATTGTTATATTTAATAATGAAGTGCTAATACCTACTTGGGATGCATCTACTTGCAAATGTACTCACTTCCATCAGTGACAGACTTCAGTTATTTTCACTGAACTGGTAGTCAGTTCCTCTTTAAATACTAATTATAGTGTTTGCTATATAAATTACTCACATTTATTGGTTGAGTTGTTTTCTTGATTAGTTGCCTGAACTTACAGACAAACTATCTGCAACTGCAGGTATTTGCTGGTGGGAAACAGCTAATAGTTTTACAAAGTCATGACATCTCTCTTTACAGATGCTAGAAAACTGAAATTTTCCATTATTTTCATCTTTTAGTCTGTCTGTATAGAAAAAGAAAAAATATTCTTTCCTTATTTGCAGTTAAACTAAGAACATAAGAATACAATTCTACCTGTGTAAAAACGGGAAAAGTATTATAATCTAATACACACAATATGATCGATACACTTTACACACACCAGATGCCAAGAACACAACATTGTAATGCTTATATCCAGCCTTTATCTTGAGATAGTATAAACCCTGATATATTACAATCAATAAAAAAGTACTTAATTCCTTTAACAACACTAGCATAAACAACAGTCAGTAATAAGACTTCCCACCTCACATTTAAAGTGCCTCTGCATTTTTTGTCACTTCTTCTTACAGAAGCACAGTTCTAATGTCTAAACTGCATCTTATGGAAAGTACACTATACAAGTTTCCCACTTGTTTACAAATTTCACCTTATTGCTATCTTCTTCCTCATCATCTCAGTTACTCAGCTTTGTCTTTGTTTCATGTCCCAAGTACTCCTGATTTTTCTTGTCAGCTCCTGTTTTAATTTTCTGTCACTTAATCATTTTTCTTTGCAACAATGGTAGAGGTTTCACTGGCAAACTTTATGAGCTTTGTTATTATCATAAGAATGAGAAGCAGAGTCCCCTTCAGCTTGCTGGCTCTCTATTTGTATGGTAAGTTTTTTTTTTTACTTTAGACTTTTCTGTATCCAGAAATGACCTTCATCATTCAAGAAATAAATATTTTAAAGAACACTAAATGTAGCAACTTAAATATCACACCTGCATCATTTTTTCTAAATTAGAAGAAGCCATCTCTTCTACCAAATTGAAACATAAACTGTTTTTTGTTGAAAAGCTGTAAGGCTCTTCCCTACCTGCATTTTTTTCTCCTTTTCTAATTGATTTTCACTTACTCCCTCCAGATTTCTTCTTTGCTGACATCCAGGCAATGTATACTTAAGTGTTAGCTTTTGCTGGCTTTTTAGACTTCTTTTTCACACTAGAAAAGCTCCAATCCAACCTGCTTTTAAGAGTGCAGCCATCTTGGAATTCTTCACAAATGTTGCTGCTTTGAGACGACCTATGATTTCCATCTTGTATTGATAAATGTAATGGCAGAAAGCAACAAAAGCCATGAACTGACTATATTTTGTAGGGCTTTGTTATTTTACAAAGGAGAAATGTATCTGTGCTATTCAGAATGAAGAATTCAGAAGCAAAAGACATTTAAGTAGGAACTGCTGAGATATTGTGCAGATGTGTTGATGTGAAAAAGCCTGAGCAGTAAGTTGGCGGTATGGACTGGTGGTGGTCAGCTCTGATGGATTTGTAAAAGAGACACATATTCAACATATACTTGACATGATTTATATTAATAACTAATAATTCATATTAATAATTAATCATTTAAAAAGATTATTGGACAGCCAAAAGGTTGTGATTTCTCTAAAGAATTATGGCATTTATCTGCTAATTGTCAAAAATGAAATTGTGAAATCTGTGGAGAAAGGGACAGATAAAAAGCCAAGTGATATCAGAGTTGCTGACTATCTCTACTGCACATTTTTTGGATGGACCATTCTGAGAGTAGGAAGAAGACTAAGGAGGAATCTTTAGACAATGTTCCATGTTTACAGAAGACTGGAACAGAAGAAGAAGAATGAGAAAAGGAAAATTGTAACAATGTGGAAGAAACTTCAGAAAGAGAATCTGAAGAATTTCAGATTCCAAGAAAGTACTTAAAGCAAAGAGTGTGGAAATAATGGTTTTGGAGATGGACATTTATTTATTTATTTATTTAACATTTGTTTACTGGGAAAGTCCGACTTGGAATGAAGCCAATTTTCAGCAGACGCCTGGGGAGAAATGCTCCAGGTGCATGTCTTTGTAACGTGGGAGGAAACCGGAGCACCTGGAGGAAACCCATATGAATGCAGGGAGGACATTCAGACTCTGCGCAGAAGGCACTCCAGCCAAGAATCAAACCAGAGAACCTCTTGCTGGGAGGTGACAATGCTACTGCTAACCACTGCGCTGTCCACTTAAATCCACTGTAGTACTTATAGTGTACTACAATGGAAGGGTGAGGAGAAAGGAAAACAAGCTACAAACAAAAACAGAGGAAGAAACTTCTATAGTACAGAAATTAAGAAACTAAAAAAAGCAATGGGAATATATATATATATATATATATATATATATATATATATATATATTAGGGAGAGAGAGAAATAGAGAGAAAGAGAGAGAGAGTGGAAAATCTAAACCTAAAACAGATAAGACTTTCAAAAGTGAGATAAGGAGGAGATTTTTTTGCATGAATAAAAAATGTAATATAATTTTGTTGCAAATCAGTACAGCAGATGAATGTAAGACACAGGTCTAACAACAAGCCCAACCATTTAAAGGTCAGAATGAACATGGTACAGTTGTATGGGTTATTAACTGTGACTGTAGGAGGATAAGGAGTATTTGGATTGTCCCAAAAAGAATAATTTGTGATTCAGTAGTATTACTTTGAGACAAAAAGTCTTTTGCCTGCCCTACATAGCACGGATTGTGATTTAGTGGTGCAATGATTTAATTTTTTTAATAAAGTTCCAGAGTTACAGGAACTCCTCATGAAGGTGTTTATAGCTATCAGGAATAGCTGTCATCTGAAAAGGACCACTTCCTCTATACCAGAGTTTTACACTTTTCATGTCTTAAGACTCAGTGACAACTGTTGTGGAGTCTCCTTATTTGTCAGGGAGCATATTACCTACAGGTACATCCCTAGGGACTTGCAAACTGAACTCCTTGAACTACAGATCACTCTAAATAGATTTAATTAACACCTTTTTTGTCCTGATGACCAAGTAAGATTCTTCAATGTTCTAAATTAACTCCCTATTCTCAAAAACTCCCTTATTTTGAGTGATATTAACTACCATTCAATAAACTGGGAAATCTATACCGCCAATGTAGGATATACCCCAAAATTCACAGACTTAATAAAAAAAATCCCTCACGCAACTCGTAAATAAACCATCTAGATGACACAGCATTTTTGACCCGAGTCTTACAAATATGACCAACTATTACACTACTCATCTGGTATATCCCTCCAGACTGTAGTCTGACCATAAACTTATGTCCTTCTCCTTTAAATTCCTAAAAGCTCCCACAACAAACCCCAGTGAATTTAAGGACTACAGCATGCCAACCTCAACCCACTCTGTGATGTAATATCAAAATACACTTACGACCAGGGACATTGATTTTCAGTTTTCAAAAAAAATGAAATTCCATATTCATGACATAAAATCCAGGAATTATACATGATTTGTATGCAATTTATGGTCCTTACAGCGATTTTATTATAACTTCCATCTGCATCAATATATATATATATATATATATATATATATATATATATATATATATATTGAAAACTAAAATATATTCTAGGCACAGAACACACAATAATGCAAGCTGGCAATATTATAAAATAATACAAATGAGCAGAACTACATCTTGTAGTTAATTGCTTCTTTAGCCTACATTGCCAAATTCTGTGAAAATGTCATGACTTTTCAATTCTCAGACAGTCAAAAAATTAGAATTTACCAGTATCCCCCCCCCAACCAAAAAAAAAAATGAAAACCTGTGTCTGCTTATTACCGCCCCTCCTGAACCTAGCGCAGCAGCAAGCTTCACTAAGGAATTCTATACAAATTTAGAAAAAAATGCGTAGAGCTAACAATCCCTACCAGAACCAAGCTTCATGGGAAATTAAACAACAAACCACCCTAGATAGTATTGCTTGTACTGGTGTTAGGACGTATTTTTCACAATTCACCTATAGAAAGGATAGTCAGGTCACTGTGAATGAAGAGTTTTTGGGTAAACACCTACATGGAAAAAATTTTCTGTTTTAAAAAATGGAAATGTGTAGAGCATTCAATCCTAGTTTTGGGCACACATGTTCAGACAGGATGGTGTGCATTTGTCTAGATCAGGGAAGAGAATTTTTGCAGCAGATATTTTGCAGTATTTGACAAACACTAGGTAAGATTTTTGCCAGGTCGAAAATTTAACAGTTCACAGATAGCAAAATTTGATGCATCTCTGATAGCTGTTAATGCTAGGAGCATTAATAATAACGTTTTTTATTGGAAAATTTGCTACATTCCCACAAGATTGATGATGTTATTGTTTGTGCAACATGGACAAAGAACAATGACTGGAAACCAGTTCTGTCAGAGTATAAATGTTTTTACTGTAACAGACATTCTAACAAAAAATCAGGTGGAGGTGTTATGATAGGGATTAAAGATAGCTATGAGACTGTTATTATTACATGCTCAGTGATAATACCAATACTATAGATTGTGTAACTGACAATAAAGAGAACCCTGGAACATATAACAATTGTTGGAGTGTATAGACCACCAAAGTGCCGATGACCTAGAGGAATTCATGCATTTATTGCATGAAACACAGGAGGGAAGAATAATATTAGCTGGGGACTTAAATTTACCAGAAACAGACTGGAATAATATTGAATCAACAGCATTAATAAGGAAATTATTCACAGCATATATTCAGAAACAACAATTGCTTCAGATTGTAACAAAACCTACCAGGGGGCAGAACATACCAGACATTGTTTGTGTTCTCAAAGAAATTACTGTAACTTCAAGTCAAGTTTTACTACCACTGATGTGCAGTGATCATGGGGTTATAAAGGTCAATTTGTTGCTAGATAATTCTGCCAAACTGAAATCTAAGCCAATGCACAGAAGTTTAATTACAGATTATATGGAAGAAAACAGTCACTATGTAAAACTAACTGGAGTGAGGTGTTAAGTGGAAAAACCACAGATGGAATGTGGAAAGTTTTGAAAGAGAAATTGTCGGAGCGCAAAAAAAAAAAAAAAGTGTTTAACATCAGGATCTAGGCATACAACATCAGGGATATATTTCCATAAGAACAAGATACCTGATTAAGGTGAGAGACAAAATATATAAGAAATGGAAGAGAGATCAAACTACAATTTTGAAAACTGAGATAAACAAGCTGGACAAATAGATTAAGCATACTGTGAGACAAGAGCAAGAAAATATGAGGTCAATTTATATAAAGATATTGAGCACAATAGGAAACCTTTTATAGATATGTAAAATGTGGAAGGAGTAAAGACACACAAACTGATAAACTGTGCAGATTCTAAAATTTATTCTTAGCTACAACAGATTATAGATGTATTTACAAAATCTTATGCAAAACAATTTGGCTCCACAAAAGGGGTGATAAGTTGTCCGACTGACATCCAGGTAACTCCAGATACTGGAATCAAATTAGATTATATTGAAAAAGAACTGCGCAAACTGGATCCAAACAAAGCCCAGGGAGGAGATGGAATTAGTAACAATGATCTGAGAACACTTCAGCAAAAACTTACAGTACTATTTTATGTATTATTCACTAAGTCATATAAATATGGGGAGATTCCTTAAGATTGGAGACATGCGCTTATTAAGCCTGTCTTTAAGGGAAAGGGGGGTAGGACAAACCCAGAGTCATATAGACCCTTAAGTCTGCTTTCACGTTGTGGAAAAATAATCAAGAAGGTAATATTCGATAAGTTATTTTTAGAACTGGGTAGGTTGGGACTTGAAACCATATATTAGCATGCATATGTTGAAAACAGATCAATTACCACCTGTAACATGATGTTCTATAACAATATAATAACAGCTATGAATGAAAAATTGTGCTGTAATGTAATTTATGTAGATTTAACTTCAGCATTTGACAGGGTCATACACAAAACACTGATAAATAAATTAGTACAACTAAGTATTGAGGTACTATCGATAACATGGATAGCTGTGTGGCTTACAAATAGGACATAGCAAGTATCATACAGCAAGTGGACAGGTGAAATCCTTGGTTACAGGGAGGCTAAGTGCTTTAAAATTGACCTATACTTGGTAAGATGGATACAAACTGGCTGTAAGACAGAATCCACACATTGCTAGTTATAGGTGCCTCACAAGAAAGTATAAAAATAAACATTTGCAAATTTCTTTCTGAGCGGAACTCCTGAAAAGAAAATGTTTATCTGGTTGTAACATGTTACAGGATGGATGGATCTGCAAGAGTAGAAGTTGATGTGGTAGCCTAATGTCAGGGCAGAGAAGAACTATTCATGTAGTGTGTAACTGCAGAAGGTTAAATTAGACAAATTAAATGGGAAAAGGTAAGGGTACAAGAATGACCTTGAGCAAGCCACTTAATCAGACAAGGTTCCCAGGCTGTCCCCAAAATAGGACTGTACAAACATATCATTATCATTGTTGTTATTACTATTATTGTTTATTATTTGATAGGAAGTAGGACCAAGTACTACTGGATTTATCTCCAAACTGTATTTCCTCTCAAAATAGTCTAAGTTTTGATTTATTTATTGTTTGTTGATCAGGTTAGTCACACTAGGTTGCTGACCTCTTTTAAGGGTGACCAGAAGGAGTAATTACACTACTAAGTGAAATTTGGCCAAGCCATCAAGAAACTTCCCCTTATCTTTTTGACAGGTGCCATGACTTCTTTTACATCCACCTGAGCTAACACCAATGCAGGAAGATGTGGACTTTGCTTAATGTCTCATCCAAAGGAGGGCACAATCAAGAGGGCAGTACCCTTCTTAAGTGCTGCACTGCAGTGTCAGTACTGGGAATTAATCCAAGCATTCTGGGGTGAGACTGGGGTGAGAATAGAGCCCGCAGCCTTCTGATCTTCCAGCACCAAAGTCAGGCATGCTAACTGTTGCAGCACTGACACTGTCCAAGTGTTTACGTCTGTTGCTTCTCAAAACAGAAATTTGGCCTGTTCAGTTTCAATAATGGCAGAAGTTCTTAAAAGCCTTTTAAGTATGTAAAAGTAGTGGGGATAGTGTATTATTCAATTACCATCTGAATATGGAGGACAGTGTAGAATATTCGTGAATCAGTGTCAGCATCATGCTAAGCATACACAGGCTTGACATCCTGGGTGGGGAAAATAATATGTCAGAAGAGACAATGGTTAAGACTTTTGTCTTTTGAAAGACCCCCATGAAGAGATGAGACAGTGGCATTTAAGTCTGGACTATAGACGGATGACATTTGGGAAGTAAGTTGGTTACAGCCCACTGAGTAAGAAAGTCATTACTTGTAGTTTGGCTGGGCCATGTAAAGGTGAACATCAGCTGAACAACATTCAAGTCATTCAGTAGCTGATGCGAGAGTGATCCAGTATTAACAGTCCATTTTAAGTTTGCGTCTGACAGGAATGTGAAGTTAGATTTGATGATCTACAGTTCATAGGTATCAAACACAAAAAATGGTAAGAGAATAAGGAGAAATGGGGTATACCCCTCTGAAACCAAATGTTGTATATGTCTATCTAATACAACCGGAGTATTAAAACATTTTGGGACATATGCATTATAGGAAAGGTAAGTACACAACCTATATGTTTAATTCTCATTGTACAGCTATGAAAAATACTTACTTTTAAGTATCTATAAACACTGCATTTATATGCATTTAAAACATTTACATTCAACATGTATATAAATTGTCAGTATGGTCTTAAATAATAGACATGATACATGAAGTGGCTGGCAGATACTGGTTGAAACAGCATAATCAATAAGAACTATTCCAAATAATACAGTCTGCCATTTCATTTTAGCATGCAAGTGCTATGAGTTACTGCCTAAAACAAAAATATTTCCACATGTTGGTCAGACAGCTGATAGATTATGCATTATCCTGTTTATTAGTTGAGGTTTATTTAGTAACAGCCAGAAGCACCTATATGGAGTAAACAAGTTTTAAAAACATAACTTGAGTTAGTGCCAAGAAATCAAGCTGCCGGTTAACCACTGGCTTAACTACAATCTTATGCATAAGCATTTTCACAAAATATCCCAATTATTGCATTTTAAGTAAGGGATTCCCTTAGGAACTTTCTGCCAAGGAAGTAATGCCTAAAACCCATCATAGTAGGTAGCTATACTGGAGATATTAACAGCCTATTTTAAGTTTGTGTCTGACAGGAATGTGAAGTTAGATTTGATGATCTACAGTTCGTAGGTATCAAACATAGTAAAATGGTAAGAAAATAAGGATAGATGTGATAAAAGCAATGCACAATATTAGAACAGACCAGGATCTATCATGCACTATCGCAGATAACAAACTAAAAATTTCAGCACAGGGAGAAAAACTTAGAAGATACGAAGATAAATAAAGGAAAAGTACAAAATGAGCAATTTATTGATGACCCAAACAAGTTTTATAGAGAATTGGGAAACAAGTAAAAGGAATTGAAAGACTGCTAAAAAATGAGGAAATAGATACATTTTGGAGAAGTATCTATGAAGATCCTGTGGAACATAACAAAGATGCTAAATGGATAGAAGAAGTAAAAGAAAGAATAAGAAGTTTAAAGGTACAGGATATGAAATGGGATGAAATAACAGCCAGAGAGATTGAAACAAAGTTAAGAAAAGCCACTAACTAGAAAACCCCAGGCCCAGATGCAGTACTTAACTTTTGGTTAAAAGTTTACATGAAGGTTTAGGCATGAGTAAGAACTATTTATATGTGCACCCCGAACAGACACCAACTTGGCTAACAACAGGCAAAACAATGCTCCTACTTAAGAGTGAACCTGCAAGATACCCTAAAAATTATAGACCAATAACTTGCCTTCCAATAACATATAAACTATACATGGGAATTAATGCTGACAGAGTTTATAGCCATTTAGAAGAAAACTCAGTTATGGCAGTAGAACAAAAGGGCAATAAAAGAAAATCATATGGAACAAAGGATCATTTGTTGCTAAATAAAGTCATGGTGGAGAACTGTAAAAATGGGAAGAATCTAAGTATGGCATGGATTGACTATAAAAAAGCATTTGATAGTATCCCACATTCATGGATAAAAGAGTGCTTAAAAATGTATAAGATACACCCTACACTGATCGACTACATTACAGTGACCATGAAATAGTGGCAGACTACTTTGCAATTAAGCCATGATAAAGGTCAGATTATTATCCCAGGGATAAAAATTCAAAGGGGGATATTCCAGGGTGACTCTCTGTCACCATTGCTATTCTACCTTGCCATTAACCCATTAAGCTATTTACTTAACAGCTAAGGCCATGGCTACAATTTGGCTCCTAGAAAACAGCAAAGTGTAAAGACTTCTTGTCTTCTCTTTGTCGATGATTTAAAACTGTATAGCTCATCAGATGAGGAACTGAAAGCACAGCTGCAAGGTGTCAACATTTTTTCAGATGACATAAGAATGTCATTTGGTCTTGATAACTGTGCAAAAGCAATCTTTAACGCAGGAAAAGTGCAGCACCAGGAAAACATCAATTTGGGACTAGAATGTGATATAAAAGAACTTGAGCAAGAGGGAGTGTATAAATATTTGGGAATTGATGAAGGATTAACAATAAAACATGAACAAATGTGAATAAAACTTAGTAAGGAATACTTTAGAAAACAGACAAATGAATTCTGAAAACAGTGTTGACATCTAGGAAGAAAATCCAAGCTATAAACCAATTTGCTCTTCGTGTCCTGACTTACAGTTTTGGAGTGATTGACTGACCCCAAAACATGTTGGATAGATTAGATAGGAAAACAAGAAGGATGCTTCATGCTCACCAAATGATTTATAAAAATCAGTGTATACTTGTTGTATCTTTCGGCTTTTCCCGGTTAGGGGTTGCCACAGCGGAACTCCGGTCCGCTAATGATTGGCAGTAGATTTTTACGTACTGAGTTGCCAGCCCTGACACACAACCTTCAACGAAGGTACGCCCATTCACGCATGTCTCCACACAGAAGACGCTTTAATTGAGAATCGAACCGGACAAAGTTTCACTGTGAGGCGACAACGCTACCGCAGCACCACCACCGCAGTTAAAAAAATACTAAGATTATATATTCCCCATTCCGAAGGAGGAATGGGCCTCCTTGAAAGTGATTACATGTATAGATCTGCAGTTATGGGACTCCACACATATCTGCTGACCTCACAAGACCCAAATGTAGTGAAAGTTTTGAAACATGAGGAAAATAAATCTAAGATGACTTCTCTGCTTAATCTAGCAGAAGCATATCGGCATCAAGCAGGAATGGAAATCAAACCAGAAGGAGATAAAAATCAGGCAGCAACTGAATGTGCCAAAAAACAAAAGAAAGAATATAAGGTGAAGGACCAGATGAGAAGGCAAGAAATGTGGAAAAAGCATAAATATAGTTGCAAGTATTGAAAACTTCTGGAAGAACCTCATGTTGATCAAGAATGGTTAAGGAGAGGTGAATTTAAACCAAGAGATGAAAGGTTAATATTGGCAGCCCAAGATAGCGGGCTTTGTACACGTTGGTTTACAAAGTCCATTGAATATGTGGGAGAAACAGACAAATGTAGGTTTTGCAAAACCGAATTGGAAACAGTCACACACCATGTTGCTGGTTGCGATATACTAATCGCAGAAGCATCAGCACCGGAACCATAGAGCAAGGGGGAGGGGCACCCTCCCACTTTTACAGCTGCAAGACCTGTCAGAAAAAAATTGATGAAGTGGAGTTTTCACGCTAACGTGATTCACCCGTGGAAGTTAAAGGAGGACCCATGTGTCGCACACTAACATGAATTCGTGCGCTAGCTGTTCTTGCTCTCTTATTGCTCTGTGTTACATGAGTTATTGCTGCCACCATGTGTTACAGGAGTTATGCTGCCACTGCTGTGTGTTACAGGAGTTATGCTGCCACTGCTGTGTGTTACAGGAGTTATGCAGCCACTGCTCCATTGGTGCTGCCAGAGCTAGAGGCAAGCCGGTAAGGAGAGTTTTGTTCTTTTATTTGCAGGAGTTATGCTACCCCCAAGTGCTGATCATTGCTGGACTTTCAAGAGTTGCCCAGCCACCTGATGCATTTTGAAGTTTATCTAATACTATGGCAAGTACTGTATAATTCCATTTGCTCATTACTAAGTAGTTCTTTCTTGTCACCTTTTCTTTTGAAAGTCTTCAAAGCTTCAAGTTATATTCAAACTTGAAAGTTATTACATATTTATAGAGTTAGGATAAGTTAGACAATTTAATCATGTAATCTTGATTTATAAAAACTGTGAGTGCATAATGTTGAAATCATTGTTTAAGAAATGTGTATTTGAGATTTGATAAGTAACTATTCACAAAAGTTTCACAGATCATGGGGTGTTTTGTACAGTGCAAGGGCTTTAGTTTCTATGTTAAGAATCCTAATCTTCATTTAAGATTTTTTGAGGGGGGCCAGGAAGACTGTTATTAAGTATGTTTTCATTTTCAATGTGATGTCTGTACTTTTCGCATTTTCTATTTACAGTGATTTTATTGACATGCTGCCTATATCCTAATATTTTATTGAACCTAGTTAAAACCGTGGCAACACCTCCAAGAATCCAGTCCTCTGAAACAGGCTTAAATAAGCCATTAACTTTTTTTTAGTTAACTGCTGCAAAGATGTTTACTTTTTGCATTTCCTCTCATGAAACATTACCAGTCAATTACTATACCATTTTTTATGTGTAGTGCAAGGACTTCATTCCTCGCTACCTTTGTGCTTAGTTCAGTGTTGGCAGTAGAGTAGTCTTTTTCTGTATAGTTAGTTTTATAATCCTGATAATTCCTTCACTCATATAAAACGTTACCATCTCCTTTCATTCCCTGTTTACTTCCAGTCACTTGCTTATCTAATGGTGTATCTGGCCAGGCCAAAATTTTTGAAAATTGTCAATAAGCATTTCTCCACTGAAAACAATGTCTCACCAAAGCTTCTCTGCATTGAGCCAACTGAGTGCTAGGATACACTCTGTCTGCTTCACAACCACAAACTAGGTAAAGTGTATTATTATAGAATGAATGAATCAGTGAGCACAAAGCTACTGATGGAAGTAAATCTATGGAGTCCGGAGCCTGACAGTGTTCTAGCAGGCAGTTAATCAAGTTCCCATCCCTTCTGCTTCTTCATCCTATATTCTATCATCTCTGTTGATACTTGAATATTTCTATTCACTTATATGCTATCACTGCCTCTGGAAGTATAGTCATCAACCTTCCCTGTGGGGTGGGGGGGGGGTTGTCTTCTTATTCAGAAATGAATTCTTCTCTCTCTACAGACACACACACACACACACACACACACACACACACACACACAAACACACACACAACACACGCGCACACACACACTTCTACTCATGACCCTTTCTTCTGCTTTTGCCTTTCCAGTTCATCTCTGTGCCTCTTATCTGCACTACAGCAGTGAGATGTATCTGTAACACATATGTTCTAGACAGTCTTCTGCCTTAGACATTCCAACCCTGACTATGATGCTGGTGACATGGTTTCAACATATAAGGTAGGGAGCCAGAAATTCTTGCTAGTATAATAGAACTATATGTCTGCTGGACTACTGCCCCACAGTGAGATGACCGTGCGAGTCACTCCATTCTGGAACGGTAACTATGCGGTAGTGTGGACACCAGTGGCATTCATACAGTGTAACTAGACCAGCAGTGGGAAACCTGGAGTCTGTCATGTTAAGCCATAATATTACTAAGCAGTCTCGATCCCTCCCCAGGAAATTTAAATAGGTAAATCCTGTCATTTAATCAGCCATGAATGAGGGCCCCCTGATCCTGCAATCTTCTCCAAATGTTAGAAACTTGTATACATTTAGTTGCTTGTTTTCTTGTTTTCTTAGTAAGCAAACAATTTTTGTGGGATTTTGCAATGGAAACAAGGTCATATCAAATGTCAGAACTGTGAAAGTCACGTTTTTAAGACCACTGCTGTGAAGATGGAGTAATTATTTTTTAATCCCAAGCTGCAACAACTCAGGGATAAATGATACAGTAGGAAAAGCCTTCTGCATGGGGTGAGTCTTCATACATATGGTTTCAGAATGGGATTTCCATAATTTCAGATTTTGTTGCAATGATACCCACCATTTTTAGCCATGGCACAAGTTTCAAAGATAAGGATAAATGCAACATGTTTGAAACGTTTGAAGTAGTCAATTACTTTGCATGGCTTTATGTGAGGAAATGTATCACCTAACAAACAAACTTGCAAGATCCTTCATGCAAATGGTTTCAGAACAGTAATTTCCATAATTTCTGATTTTGGGCAAAGATACCCTAGCACCATTTTTAGCCATGGCACAAATCTCACGAATAAGTATAAATGCAAAATGTATGAAAAGTTTGAACTAGTCAATCAATTTGCATGGTTTTATGTGAGGGAATGTATCACCAACAAAAACAGAGTCACAATGAAAATATGCAGTCTAAACAAAGGCTGGTGGATTGTAGTAATAGAAGTTTGAGTGGCCTTTTATGGTTGAAATTTTCTGACATTGGTAGTTTTGTCATTATTGGTTCATATTTTTTTTTCATTGCTTACTAGGAGGCTGCTAAAAAACATACATTTAGAACAGATTCTAACAAGTTGTGCTGTATTATACAAAGAATATAATTTAATATAATCGGGAAGGTGAGTTAAAGAACGCATGCATGTATGCTTGCTCACAGGATGCAGGAGATCAAAATAGGGGAAGAGACCAGTCACCAATGGAGTCCCCCAGGGTTCGGTGCTGACACTTTTTCTATTTGGCATATACATCTCAAAAGTAAAAGGAAATACCAAAGGGCTTTGGCCGACTAAATTTGAGATGACTGCAAAGTAGGAGCAGTTATTGAATCCCCAAATGACTTAACCATCATGCAGGAAGGTTTGTCCCAAACAACAACTGGTGCCAGAATCATGAATTGAAGATAAACTTCAAGAAATGCATTATTGTATCCTTTTGGAAGTCATCTACTCCAGGGAACTGCCAAATTGGGAATGCTCCCAGAGAACTGACCCAGTTGTTTGGCATTTGGGAACTTGTGTGTACAGTGACCTAACTTTTGACCAACATATGCCCAGAGTCATAAGAAAGTCTTTCTATATTGCACAGCTTATAAACAAATAGATTGTGCCTAGATCTAGAAATGTTATTGCCCCCCCCCCTTTACAAAGCCCTCATTAGGTCACTTGTTTTGTTTAATGACCACTTTGGCATGTATCTGTCCAGACACATGCAAAAATTAGAATACCCACAGAGATACCTTACTAGTCCTAAACAATAGATCTTGCATGGACCACCTCAAAGATGTATCACTATACTGAGTATCCTACAGAGTGCTTAGAGCTGACCTGTGTCTGGCATACAAGGCATCCTCCAACCTAATACAGATGAGCCTACTGAACATCAGCAAGTCAAATGAATCAGGAATACTCAGTCCAAGTATCTAAAGTGAATGTTGTGCAGAGATGGATATATATCACAGAGGCTACCACTGTTCCAGAACAGACTATCCACTCAAGTAAAACAAAGCTCATCCCTGACCATATTCCAATGCAACTTGGATCTAAGGATGGGTAACAGAACATGTACTCCAGGATTGCCCCGCATGCCACTAATGGAAAGAATCAGTTAAATGCTGCATCTCTTACATGGGTCCCCTCAAATTATCTATAGTATGATCACAGTTATTCTCAGTAGGGCTAATATATAATAATAATAATGTTAATTCAAGCACCGAAAGGGAAATTGGATAAGCTTAAAATATCCTCCAAGTGAACCTATGTTGTGGTAGTAAATAGTTTTAAAAAATTGCCCTTTTTAGATCACTAAGTGCCCCTCTCATCCTTCACCCCCCCCCCCCTGTCTTCAACAGCTTCCGGTGCCTCTGGCAGAAGGGCTGTATACTGAAAGGCATAATAATGTGACAAGACTGTTACAATGGAAATTGTGCAAACATTATGGTATTGAAGTGGCTGAAAACACTGGAAACATGAGCCACAAAGCATCATAGGAAATGATGAAGTTTATTTCACATGGAATCACCCATTACTAACAGTTCAAAAGAGAGATGCTAGAAGACCAGATATAGTGGTCCAAGAAAAGAAGACAAAAGTAGCCTTGATCACTGAAATCACCACACCCAGTGACTAGTGTCTTGCATACAGAGAGTCACAAAGTCATAAAATATAAGGATTTGCAGGCAGAAATGAGAGCAGTGTGGAAGAAAGATATCCAGACAGTTCCAACAATAGTAGTAGGAGCAATGGGTCTTATAAAAAAGAATCTACAATTGTATTTAGATATGCTACCAGTACATGTAACCCCGTATGAATTGCAGGAGTTATTACTGGGCACATTGCGGGTGCTGCGAAGAGCACTTTTGGCTGACATCAAAGATGGAAACAATACTAATTTCATGAACTTTAATCGTACTTTGATTTAGAAATGGGGTCCATTCCTGTCATGGTATTAGAACCCCAAACGATTTGGAGAAATTAAAAAGTGAGGTATTTGAGGTCTGAATGGAGATGATGAAATCAGCAATAAAAGGAAAGCAGTATTGCTGGAACTGAATTCATCCTCAAGTCTTGGTGAGTACCTTAACATGGTGGATCCTGTTTTCACAAAATATCACCACGATGGCAGTGGCATATAGAATGCATTTTTGGAGACAGCCAAGTTAAAAAAAAAAAAAATGCTAGATGGTAAAAACGTACAATATCCTGGTATACCCACTGGTGCCAGGACTGGAAAAATAGCATTATAGAATCCTCAAGACATGGAAACATTTCTACAATGGGGTTAGGCCAGGCTCAGGAGGAGAATGCCCCCCCCCCCACCATTATAGAAAGTAGTAGTAGTCCACAAAAATCACAGAAACTGACAGACCAAAACAGCCATAAAGATGACAGGGTGGACTATTGAGGATAAGGAAGAAATTATACATTGTCACTATTATACAAGAAGCCCAGAATTTTCAGATAGAGGATATTCAAAGAAATTAGAGGAAAGAAAAATACTTGCAGAAGTAAAACTGTCAAAAGCTTGAAATGAAAATGTATGTTCATTAATACAACAGATCCATGAAAAACATTACATAGACAAAGAAACTTTGGGCCATTTGGAAACAGAAGGGACAGAGAAAGTTTGAAAATAAAAAGATCAAAACCCAGAGATTTTTGAAAGATATAAAAAAGAAACATGGACATGGCAACGAAAACAAGATCTAATCCAGTACAGGTAAAATCACAGCATGATGCAACAATGAGTTCCCAGATTAAGGAAGATCAAGCAGAGTGGGAAGTATCTGAAGAAGAAGAAGAAAATTATGCACATGGAAAAGAAAGAGATTTGACATGGTGCAATATTTATGCAAAAGAGAAAACAATTAATCAAAATAAAAGGAAAGCAACAAGACATGAAACATTCACAATACAAAAAAAGGGAAAAACAGAAAAGAGGACTAGTAAGGAAGAAGTTGAACAACTTGAAAGTGAAACTATGGATTATTTGCAAAGTGAAGAGAAAATCCAATACAGGTAATGCCACAGTTTAATGGAACAATGAGTCACCAGATTAAGGAGAAACAGATGGACCAGGAGGTATCAAAGACTTGCCACATAGTGACGCTCTTTATCCTTCTTTAGGAGACTGGGGCAAAAGTTCAGCTGTTGCACAGCAAGGAAGGAGCAGGAAACAGTATCAGCTCTGATGCAGGAATGCTGCGAAGTGATGGGACTCACTGTCCCATCACTTTGCAACATTCCTGCACCCTGTTCTCATATGAAGCAGCAGCAGATGAAGCAGGGTGCATCTGAAGAGGGCATGCAACAGAAAGATGTTCTGGAACTTTCTGTAGAATACTCACAGGAAATGGACAGCAAAGAAGGTGCTCTTGGTCTAGAAGAAAATGATCTAAGGGAAGAACTGCTTGATTTAATAGAGATGTGTAGACATATTAAGATCGATGAAAGAAATAAATTAAGAAGGTAACTAAGACCCAAAATGTTAGACATTTGGTAAAACAGATGAGCACAGTAATTAGGATCACTAAGAAAAATTCCTGTGATATGACAGATACATTACTGCGCAGTTAAATTAATAACAGATACAGTCTTACAACAAAAATGTGGAGTAATAAAGGAAAGGAAGGAAGAAACAAAATGACACATGGAGGCATCAAGACAGAGAAAACCATAAAGTAAATAAGACAGCAAGTAACGATGTTAGAAGAATACAGAAACAGGAACATATCAAAAATACTTAGAAAGACAGATGTGGTAAAAGGAATGCACAGTATCAGAACAGACCAATATCTATTGTACACTGTTGCAAATAATAAACTAAAAATGTCAACAAAGGTAGAAAAACTTAGAAGATATGCAGATAAATATAAAGAGAAAGTATAAAATAAGCAATTAATTGATGACCCAAACAAGTTACAGAGAACTTGGAAACAAAGCAAAAGAAATAGTAAACACTGCCAAAAAGACCAAATAAACACATTTTGGGGAAATAGTTATGAAGACCTTGTGGAATATAATAAAGATGCTGAATGGATGGAAACATTAAATGAAATAGAAAGGAGTTCTAAGGTAGAGGATATGAAATGGGATGAAATAGTCAGAAAATTTGAAATAAAATTAAGAAAAGCTCCTAATTGGAAAATCCCAGGCCTAGATATAGTACTTAACTTTTGGCAGAAAGGCTGGTACTGACATCTTTGCACAGTTATTTAGCAGTGTGTAAGAATAACTTAAATGTGCAACCTGAACAGACACCAACCTGGTCAACAATAGGAAAAATGTTACTCCTCCTTATGAATGAATCTGCAAGCCATCCTACAAACTATAGAGCAATAACAGCAATATACAGACTGTATACTGAAATTGATGTTGACAGCATTTATAGTCATTTAGAAAAAAAACTCAGTTATGGCAAAAGAACAAGGGTAACAAAAAAAAGTCATATGGAACAAAGGTTCATTTGTTGCTAAATGAAATCATAACAGAGAGTTGTAAAAAAGGGAAGAATCTAAGTATGGCATGGATAGAGTACAAAAAAAGCATGTGACAACATCCCACATTCGTGGATAAATGAATGCTTACAGATTTACAAAATATACTCAACACTGATCAACTACATTACAACAACCAAGAAACAGTGGCAAACCACCCTACAGCCATGATAAAGGGCAAATTATTATCCAAGGGGTAACAATTCAAAGAGGATATTCTAGAGTGATTCTTTGTCACTAGTGCCTTTTTGCCTTGCCCTTAACTCAGTAATCTGTTTACATAACAGATTAGACCATGGTTACAATTTGGATCCCAGAAAACAACTGTGTTTAAAGATTTCTCCACTACTTTTTGTGGATGACTTAAAACTGTATAGCTCATCAGATGAGGAATTTAAAAACAGTATTGCAAGTGGTTAAAACTTTCGCAGAGGCTATAAGAACGTCATTTGGTTTGATAAATGTGCCAAAGTAATGTTTAAAGCAGGAAAGCTGCAGCACCAGGAAAATATCAGTTTGGGACAAGAATGTGATATAAAGGGGCAATGAGCAGGATGGCTGTATAAATATTTAAGAACTAATGAAGGAGCTGCAATAAAACATGAACAGAGGTGAATAGAACTCAGTAAGTAATACTTTAGAAGACTAAAACTAATACTGGACACACCCTGGACATCTAAGAATAAAGCTGAAACTGTAAACCAACTTGTTCTTCCTGTTCTAACTTATAGTTTTGGTGTGACTGACTGGACCTAAAAGATACTGGATCGTTTGGAAGGGAGAACAAGAGAAATGCTTCATGCTTATCAAATGATACATAAAAATCCGTGTATACCAAGATTATATATTCTTCATTCTGAAGGAAGTATGCGCCTCTTAAAAATTATTGCAAGTATAGATCTGCAGCCATGGCTCTGCAGACATATCTGCTGACCTCCTCAGATTCAAATGTAGTCTAATTTTTAAACATGAGGAGGAGGAGAAGTCCAAGATGACCTCCCTGCTTAATTTAGTTGAGCTGTGTCAAGCAGGAATGGAAATGAAACCAGTAGACAATCTCAGACAGCAACTGAATGTGCCAAAAAAAACAAAACAAAAAAAAAACACAAAAGCAAGAATATAAAGAGAATGATCAGATGAGAAGGCAAGAAATGTGGAAAAGGCATAAATATTGTGGCAAGTACATAGATCTCCTGGAACAACCTCATTTCAATCAGGATTTGATACAGGAATGGTTAAGGAGAGGTGAATTGAAACCAAAAGATGAAAGGTTAATAATGGTGTCATAGGATAATGGATTACACACATGCTGCTTCACAAAGTCCAATGAGCATGGGGGGGGGGGGGGGGACAGACAAATGCAGGTTCTGTAAAAAAAAGAAAGAAACAGATGCTCATCTTGTTGCTGGGTGTGGTACAGTCATGGCCGAGGGCCTGTATACTGAGAAGCATAATAATGTAGCAAAACTGTTGCACTGAGGATTGTGCAAACGCTACAGTATTTAAGGAGTTGGGAAGCATTAGAAACATGAACCAGAAAGCATTGTAGAGAATGATGAAGTTTATATCACATGGGATCACATGTTACCAACAGTTCAAAAAATAAATGGAAGAAAAACAAATGTAGTAGTCCAGGAAAAAAGTAGCATTGATCATTGAAATTGCTACACCTGGTGATTGCAGTTGCTTACACAGAGTGAGACACAAAATCATTACATGCCAAGATTTGCAGGCAGAAACAACAGCAATGTGGAAGAAAGATGCCCAGACAGTTCCAAAAGCAGTAGGAGAAACAGAAATGTGGAAAGTTAATTTATAGCCACGTTTAGATATGCCACCAATACTTGTACCTCCATATGAACTACAGAAGGAATCAGGTCGGGTGCTACTAACACCACTTTTGGCTAACATCAAAGACTGAAACTCTACTAATTTCATGAACTTTACTCATA
>NC_056742.1:411507852-411537852 GCF_019279795.1 Protopterus annectens | reverse complement strand
GGTCTGAACTGACATGGATTACAGGAAGATAAAGGTCCAGTTTTGGTGAAGAACTCACTCGGCCAGTTACCAACTCAGTATATGATTATCCTGCTGATCATTGGTCTTATGAAGTCCAATAACAGTCCTCCAAGAAATAGTTTCATCAGTTCATAGGATGATACTAGGATATTGGCCCGGAGGCCCTTGTAAGCCTAGCCAGGAATTTGCCCATGAAATGAAGAAATATTCGTTTTTAAGACTGCAAGCTTAGAAGAAAGACACCATAAAATAGCAAAGAGATTCTGTATAAACTGGCCCAGTTACAGTGCTACAACGTATGGGAAAATAATTCTCCTGGAAAACTTGAATTCAGCAGTCATAAAAAATCTAATCTGTATACCTAAAGAACAATAAATTACTTCTTATTTATCCTATGCTGGTGACTAAGTCTTTACCAAGGAAGATCCAAGGTGATAGTTACACTGAGTAGGACTTTGGCCATGACATCAGGAATTCTCATATCTTTCTTTTGATAAGTGTCATGGGATATTTAATATCCATTAAACTACCACTTAAATCAGGCAGATATGATTTCAGTTTAACCTTTCATTTAAAGGATGGTGCCTCAAGAAGTCTCACCTCCCCCACACTATACTGCAGAGTTAGCATTTGAATATGAATACAAACACCAGATGAGAGGATTGAATGAACAGCTTCTGATCTTCAGGGCAAATGCAACTATACTTACCTACTGAAATAGTGATCCAGTCAATATGAACCACTTTAGAAGCTGTACCACCTGAAGCTTTACAAGCCAAACATTATTACCTCATAGCTGCTATAAATCTTAACATGCATATGTGATGCCCCTGCCCTGGCCCAGTACTCAAAGAGCCCCAATCCTCACCACTAACACCAGTGAGGGATGGGAAGATGACAAGTACACACACAGTAAAGTACAATTTCCCTTAAGAGCACACAGAAATCACAGTCAGTCTGGGGCTGGTTTCTCCGTCTCTCTCCAGATCCCCAATAAGACTGCCCACTGGCACAGCTATAAGGTTAAGAACTCAGCCAAGTGGTCAAGCCAAAACCTCCATCACCCTGTCTGTCCAACCAGAGCTTTCTGTCCCTGCCCAAGTAGCTGACATGCACTCACACACTTTGAGATTTGATTTATATATAAACACACAGACACTCCTGGGGAAGGCTGGCACAGGTTCATTAGCTATGCCCCCTTCTGCCCAGACTATAAAAGTAGTAATCACTGCCACCAACAACTACTTATCAGCTATCATATGGCCCTTACAAAGGGCGAGCAATTCTACTGTGCAATGTTACTGTTATCCAAATGGTGTGACCAGAACTTTTAAGGTTATTCAAGAGTGGCTTGTACAATATCACCCAATACATACGCAAGTACTCTAAGAGCTTACATATCTCTATATAAAACCAGCCACAATTAAAAGTTTTAAATATATTTAATAATAAATAATAAAAGCACAAGTCAACACTCATTAACTCAACACAGTGACAATAAAGTTCAGAATCACAGGAAATATTTTAAAACAACATTGCAGAACAGTCTCACATAAATACAGAAAACATCTAGACTACTCTTGCTATATTCCTATCTATCGCTAAGAGATGCTATGCCATAAATGTCTTACTTACAGAGCCAGGCAGATATAGATGAGAAGTGCTGAAGAGATGTTTACAGTTCCAGAACAAAATACAAAATGCACAGACATTCTCTCTGAGCTAGTTCTTAAGTTACTAACAAACATTTCTGCTGAATCGTCTCAGATTACATCATTCTTGTCAACTCTGTCCTAGTTTCCAGGCTAACAGGAAATTAAAATTTAACATGTCTCTGTTAAAAATGCTTATCACTCACATCTCTCTTAGAAGCTTGCCTGAAACTGGAAGTCGTAAAACAATTACCTTGGAAACCTGTAATTACCTCTGTTTGTAGAAAATAGGAAAACCTACAACTCTAGACATTGTGTCTGCTTTGAGCTGAAACAGAGATAATAGAGTCATAAACAAGTTCCACTTATTTTCTTAGAGTTTGCAAGTTAACTCTCTATATTCCAACCTGTACCATCAACTCAAACATTTGCATAGGGATGTAGTTTATACACATTTCTATTCTTTTCCAGCAGGGTGCACAGTGGTTACAATCTTGAAACTCAGTACAGAACATACAGTTTTCTTACATTTCTAAGACAAGCATACAAATCATATTAAAATAGTATTTCGGCTTTTCCTGGTTAGGGTTCGCCACAGCGGAACTCTGGTCCGCTCATGATTGGCAGTGGATTTTATGGTGCCGAGTTGCCAGCCCAACGTCCAACCTTCAACAAAGCCACGCCCATTCAGGCTCACACCTACCTGCATGTCTTTAACGTCACTCGACTGTGGGGAGGACATGCAGACTCCACACAGAAGGAGCTTCATATTACTATGCACAAATGACATAGAATTATTTACAAAATTGTAGCTGGCAGGGCTGGCAGCCTTCACAGCATAATGCAATTTTTGAAGCTCATTTTTTTCATACAGTTGACAAATACAAGGCTTTATATATAAAGGTTTAAAAACTGATTAATGTTACAGTCATGCATTAGATGATCTCAGTATTTATTATGTCAGTGCTTCTGAAATCTCTGTACTCAATGAGTAGTGAAGCAGCAGGAGATAAGATGAAAAGGGGTATTTTCCCAATTTACACTGTAGGTATAAGGAGAACAGAGAAGGCAAACTCCTAACACAGTTTAAGGTAGGGTTCAGTACTGAGTAAAATAAACTCTGGAGTGTACACTAACAGCATCTTACAGAAGAAGAGGAAAACAAGTAAGGTGTGAAACATCAATTAATTTCAGCGTGATTCAAAGAATCAAAGAAACGTTATTGTCATTTAGGAAACACAAGTGCTATCTAAATGAAATTTTAAGTGTCAGCTCTTTTACAGGAGAAAAACAGAAAAAGACATACATGACAGGTTTTAAAGAATAAACAATAACTATAGTACAAAAGTAAAATATCTAAGTGGCTGACACACATGCTTGTAAACTGTTTATATACACTGGACAACACTGACTACTAGATAACACATGAAAAGAAAAGTACACTATACACAGAGGTGAGATATTGCACATAAGGAAGTGATTGGAATTGCACTTGAATGAGAAAATATTAATTTTAGTATGCAATAAATAAATTATAGTTTTGATACATCCAGATTTACGTCTGCATTAATGAGCCTATGATATGGATATGATATAATATGGTATAATATGATATATGATATTAATAACTGTAACTTTTCTTAGATAAATCTAACAGCCTAAGTAACAAACAAGGATACACATGACTAAACATTTCATTTTGTAGACATTTGGAAGCTGAATATTGCCAAATAGATTAAGTAAATCAAATAGCACTTACGTTTACAAGTGCATAAGCTAATAGAGCAAACTGTGTAGCCAAGTACATGTTCTACAGTTTAGTACATGAGTATGAAACATATGGAATTACTGTATGCAAACGTGTAATGAACTTTAAGAAGTCGCATCACTGTATTTGAAATAAAAGAATCATTATACCTGAATCATACATAACACACACAGACAAACCTATTGATACAATGTACTTACTTTGAAAATTCCAATTGACTTGAGTTTATGAATAAACTCATGAACCACAAGGCAAACTAGAAATAAAAGTTATTTAATGGAAGTGCTCATTCTAACAGGAAATGAGAGCAACTGTTGTGGTATGTGCGTATTGCATGCTGTACTTACTGTACAAGTGGGAGTTTTGCTTGTATTATGCCAATTTACTAAGTGCCTCTTTGACTTCACTTTTAGCTAAACATAACACATTGATTCACAGCGAATTCCAGTCTTCTTGGCAGACAGCGAACTGGGTAGGTACCTATTAGTCTCACTCCAAATGGGGTATGTTCTGGTGTCAACATAAAAAAAAAAAAAAAAAAACAGCACCCGGTGCAGCATCTGAGATACAGTGCAGACTTGATGGTTAGAAATATAGACTTGGGTTCATAGGTGTATACCAGGCTAATGACCACTATGGCCCATATAAACCTAGCCATGCAACCCAAATGTGACCCACAAATTTGATTTATATAGGGGAGCTTTACTGACTGCCTCTGTCCATCAGAGACATAGTCACCAGAGCAGAAGTGAATTTCTGATTACTCATCCATTGGTCCAAGTTGTGCTTAAATAGGGTTAGGGAGGAACTCTACTTCATATGGATGGGGAGCATATTTCCGAGAATGGGAATTCTCTGAGAAACATATCTGTCTCTCCAAAATGTCCTACTTATGTTGCAAGGAAAATGTAGGCCTTTTAATCTAGCAGTTCTTGTGCTGTTTTTTTTTTTGCATATGTGAAAAAGGTTCATCAAAACAGTGTCCAGAGATGCTTTGTAAGCCAGGCAAAGATCACCTCTCAGCAGTCTGCATTATACAGAGTAAAGACAAAGAGCTTTGAGACAATACAATCAGCATAGGACATTTTGTTTACTCCCTGTATTCTTTTTGTAAGCAACCTTTGTGGACGTTCCAGTTGCTGCATGTGTCTGGTCAGGTACATACCAAAGGGGACATCATACTCTAGGATGGGTCGATGAGGGCCAAATACAGTGGTATGATGACCTCTCTGGACCCAAATGTTATGCCCTTACATATAAATTGAGCAACATAGAATGATTTCCTTACTACCTTGTACACATTGGTCAAAATCTAATTTACTATCTACATCTATCCTCGACTGGATTCTGATTACCAGCCCATTCAATTTTACCTCTTCAGGTACCCTCCCTGATACATTAAGTGAGCACCTGCCAACTTATACCCTTAGGAGTATTACACAAATAACAAAGGAACATAAGCTCAAAACTACCCGTAATCTCTCCAGTTTCTCCAAAGAGTCTTTCACTAAAGTTCTGAAAGCAGTTAACTGGTCCATCCTAAAAAGACTCCCCATAAATTATACAGTTGAATACTTCAATGCAGCAATTCTAAATATTCTTAACACCTTAGCCCCACAGCATACAAAATAATTAAAAATAGCCATACCCCATGGCTCACCAACCACTGCAAACTCCTTATGAAAGACAAGACAAAGCACAAATTAACTGGCAAAAGAATAAAAATGTCAAACAATGGCAGCTATTCACACAGCTATAAACCCAAGTCAAGAAACAAGTTAATAGAGATAAAAAGCCTTATTTTTACTCACCTACAAGATAGCCATAAAAACAGCCCTAAAATTCTGGTCCTCCATATCCTCTCTCATCAACCCAGGTACAAAAATTATCCCAGTCCATACCCTGACATTTCCTCTTTTCAAACAGCTACCTATTTCAATACATACTTCACAGAATGCATAGCCAAATTAACCTCAAATTCACCTAACACACGCTCTTCCACACCGCTGACTTCCCCTACCTTATACCCTAGCACATTTCCCTCACAAAACTCACGAAACTGCATCCTCTCCAATACACATACAGACAACTCCACCTACTTTACCTTTCAACCAGTTGCTATAACTCTCATAAAAAGCTTTTACATAAATAAAATCTTGTTTCTCCTCAGATGACAACCTTCCCCCGGAATACCTAAATCTAGCCACAGATGCAATAGCATACCCAATCAGCATTCTTATGAATAAATCAATAACAGAATCCTGTGTTCCTAACTTGTGGAAAATGGTGCATATTGTGCCCTTACATAAAGAAGGTAATTCCATTGACATTACAAATTTCCATTGCATAGACATCCTGTCTCCTCTCTCTCTAAAATCCTTGAAATATGTATACATCAACAGTTTCACCACTACCCCTTACAAAATAAGTTAATCACCAATACGCAACATGGATTTCAGCCAGACCACTGCACCTCCACTGGACTACTATTATTTACAGACATTGTCAATAAAGCTTGCAACTGTAATAAACCTTTATCTGTAGTATTTCTAGATCTACCAAAAGCCATTGACATGGTCTCTCACAGTAAACTCCTCAATCAGCTCTCCACCCTGGGTCTATCATCTCTATTCAATGGTTCTCTAGCTACTTTGCCAACAAGCAATAAGCGGTGTAATGGCAAGGCTCCACGTGTGCATACCTTCCCAGTTCCACAGGAATTCCACAATGATCCATCCTTGGCCCACTACTATTCAATATTTTATCAATAACCTATATTCCTCTTTTTGTGAAGGCATCTTGATTCAATATGCAGATGACTCTACCATCATCTGCTCTTTAAACACCTTAACACACCTCCAAGAAATCACTCAACAAGCTGTTGTCTTCATTGAAACCTGGCTTACAAGAGCACATCTCCTACACAATCCAACAAAAAGCATAGTCCTCCTCTTTACCCCCAAAACTCACACCCCTAACAAAGCATATTTCAAAATCTTTTCAGCAAATGGCTCTGAAATTAAATTAGTCCACTTCAACAAATTATTAGGAGTCATGATAGACAATAATCTTAAATCTGACCTTCTCAGCCAAAGCAATATCAAGAAAACCCATCATAAACTAGGCATGCTATACAGAAACAAACATTTTCTGAGAAGACCCACAAATATTACTCTAGCCAAAACCTACCTTCTGCTCTCCCTACTCTAAAGAGCACCTGTTCTAACCAATTAACAATCCTCCATAAAAAAAAAAAACAAAACTTGAAAGCTGCTACAACAAAATTGCCAGGTTTGCTACTAATTCATCCTCCTTTACCCATCATTGTAAAGCTCTGCATACCCTTAGGTGGTTGAAAATCCCCCTCCACCTCTCCTACATCCAGCTTATAACAATACATAAAATCATACACAAACCATTAGCCTGCCCAGCTCTTACCCCTTACACCTTTAATCAACATATATTTCTCTAAATGAACTCTTAGATCAGAAGACGAACAACTTCTCACCATAAATAAACTGAATAAATCTCCTAGGCAAAGCCTATATTTGCACTCAGAAGGAAAAAGATGGAACCCCTTACCTCTAAACACCAGAACTATTTCTAACCTACCCACCTTTAAATGCCCCCTAAAAGAATTCCTTACAAAATCTTGGACCGGCTGCTGTGCCAATCCTGGCTGAACTTACTCACTATACTTAACTCAATCCCTTCAACCTAAATCACACCTCACAACCCTCTCCAGCCTCCTACTCTAATCCTTTCTTTTGTTTTTCCCACTACCTTACCTTATCCACTTCACCTCTGCAGACTTTTCCTCAACCTCTTTCTCTTTCCTCCCTACTCACCCAAGCTACCTGAAGACACCCTACCCTGCACTCTTCTTACGATCTCCTTCTCCCCATCCTTCTTCCATCTATGACCATAATATGAATACCATCTCTCATAATAGGACTTCACTCAATTTCCCCTATTTTAATCAAGTATTCTCTAATATCTCTTTAAATATCTTATTAGAATTGTCTCAGGTCTCATTTATCACATACTAATCTATGTAACAAATAATATGTCTATTGTTTTTTCTCACATATTTTCTCCAACCCATGTTATTGCTTTCATTACACTTTAATATGAAACATATTTATATGTTTTTCTCATTAGAACATTTTAACTCTTATTTTTTGTACTGTAACATAATACTTTGTGATTTAAAATATATGTACTTGAGTTTTGAAAGATTGTGATTGCAGAGCTTTTCTACCTGGGCCTCTGCTGAAAATGGGCACTTTTTGGCCCAGTCAAACATTCCCGATAAACAAATGTTAAATAAATAAATAAATAAATACAGGAGTTCTCAGATCCTCAACTAAAGAATCAACTTTTAGGGATAATTTGATGCTGTAGTTTCCCGGGGTGGCTGACTTCCCAAAAGGTACTATAATGCATTTCTTGGTATTGAGTTTTAAGCCATTGCTTTGGCACCAAGCATTTGTCTGTGTTAGATCTTCCAGGGGATTCAATGACTGATCCTAGTTTGCAATCATCTTTCAACCTGGGTCAGGAAAAGGCCTTTGACATTGGCTTGGACTACTGAGAGGTAGACCCTAGCAATAGGCCCAGCACAGAAACCTGAGGAAATCCATCGATGACTGGCTTTACCAATTCTAACCACTTGGGTCCTATCCATGAGCCAGCTAGCTATCCAGCATATTATAAAGGGGGTTATATTTAGTTCCATAAGTTTGTTGACAATGCCTGAGTGGGGTACTGTATCAAATTCTTTAGCCAGATCTAGGTAGGCAGTGTACACCGTTTTCCTCTCATGTATTACCTTAGTAACCTTTTAAAAGTCCACCAGGTTGAGTAAGTATGACCTTCCTTTGACAAAGTCAAACTGGAATGGATCCAGTGTCTGGAGGTCTCCTATTTCCCTGTTTATAATTTTCATGACAATTCTTTACATGGCTTTGCAAATTAGAGTAGTAAGACTAATGGGTCTGTAGTTCCACAGAACTGTTAAAGGTCCTCCTTTATTAAGGGCTTGATTATCACAGTCCTCCATTCTCATGGCACAAAGCCTGTTTTAAGGCTGTAGTTAAATAGTGACTTCAGAGGTCCAGATAAGTCATATTTTAGACTGTTCAGGAGGCATCCAGGGATGTTATCAGAGCTCACTTATGCTGCATTATTGCTTTTAGTGAGCATAGCCAGTACATGCTCCTTAAGTATAGCCGGCTGGGTGTGAGGTAAAATTTGAACTGAATTTGTCCTCTAACAGGTTCGCTATAATGCTAGGCTCAGTGAACATGGCACCATTAACAACCAGTTCAGCACATTGCTGAGTGATGCCCTTGAGGTTTTTGACAATGCTAAAGAAGGCCTTATGGTTACTTTTTCATCCAGAAGACTATCTTAACCTCAAAGATGGCTTTACCTGATCTAATTAACTCTCTTAGTTGCCTATTATTTTGATGAGATAATTTATGGGAATTACCCTTTCTGATTTTTGCCATAATTTTTTTCCTTTTGTTGTATATTCTGCTTAATTTGCGGTGCCATCAGGAAGATTTGTTTCTGGGGCTACTTCTGGGCTTACTTCTAGTAGATACAACAACCTATATGCAGCCACTGACATGGTTGTATGTAGTTTCTGAAAGCAATTCAATGTAGGCTGCTGTGTTCCCAGGGTTTGGAGGGGCACTGAATTTTGGTAAACCATCACTTAATGAAATGCAGTTTGCCTTGGAATAGTTCATGTTACTTGGAATAGCTCATGTTACTGGTTTGACTGTGGTTACCAAGATGATTTTGATTTTGAAGGAGACAGCTTTATGGTCAGACCTTACCAGGGAAGAAGAGACATGGGGGGAAGCATTCTCCCATATTTATGAGTACAAGGTCCAGTATGCTGGAGCATCTAGTGGACATCTTCACTATTTGGTGAAGGGAGTTTGAATTTATGAATTTCCAGAAATCTCTGTGCCTGTATTCCCAATCTGTAGAGAGATAATTAAAGTTTCCCATAAGTAAAGTGTTAGGTTGGATAGCACATATTCCAGTAGGTCCAAAGTATGCACTGTGAGCTTCTTGATACATGAAGGGTGACCTACAGCTGGCTAGAATATACTAAATGATTTTATATATGGTCGTCTGCATATAGGTTCACAGGTTCATACTAGGCTATCTGCCCTAGGGCATTTACAAGCCTAGCCAGAGTGTGTTTGGCTTTCGCCACCCATTTTAAAATGAATTTTGCTATGCCCTTTTTCGAGGTTAGTATACTGTGCATCTAACAGTGACACAGAAGTGATACCCGGAGTAAATCTACGATCTCCCATCCACTCATCAAGATTCCTCTTGAAGAGAGTCAATGAGGGACTCTGCCTAACCTGGACTGGGATTTTATTCCAGAGTGAAGGGAGCCTCTGGGTTATGAATCTGTCCCTCCAGCATGTCCTATTTATTTCAGTGCTGAGTGTTTCATCCTGTTTGTTCAGCCTGAAGGTATGCTTGTTATGGATGTATATCATGACACTTCCACCTTTAGCCCTTGTCTGTGCAGCTACTGGTCTAAAAATGTGGAAGACAATGAAACCTTACATTTCTGGGGAAAACTGTGCCACTTTAAGCCATGTCTCAGTAACTGCACAGATGTCTATAGTCTCCAGTGTGAGATGGGTTTGAAAGAAGTGTATTTTTTTTTTAATTTAGGCTCCTGGCATTGAGCAATAACACTTTTAGGTTCAATTAAGTCAGTTTAGCATTGCCTAAAAAAGGCACTATGGGGTGGATACAATTTTAGCCAGTATTCAAAAGCTTAGAGGGAGCAGGTACAGACTATCCTTGGTAAAGCAATGTGGTCTGTTAACCATGTCCTTAGAATGACACCAGAAAGACAGTCATTCAGCTTTTGCTCATATTGTGCCATCATCCAGGGTGATGGTAACATGTTGCTCAATTCTAGGGTCATACCAGCCTGAGATAAATAGTCTGAGAGCTCCATAATGCCTCTCTTCATATAGTCCAGAAAGGTATGTCTCAGGTCATTTACATTACATGGACTATGATGGAATCATACTGGTACCTGTGGAGTAATGACTTCAGAGCATGCATGATTTGGCAGATCCTGGCTCCAGATAAGCAACAAACCATTATCTTCTGCTTATTCAGCCTGGTTAGAGGGGCATCAGTATTCTTACAATGGAGTCTCATATGAAGAGAGTCCTGGGAAGTGTGTTTGCTTGCTTTAGGGGCTTAGTGTTTGGGGTTCCATTGAGTGTGACTATATGTATGGAGAAGGTGTTCTTTTTTCTGAGTGCCTTTGTGCTTGCAGGGGCATAGCTTTGACACGGGGCAGTCTACGTGATATTTGTTGTTTAGGAAGATTGCTTTTATGTGCCTCAGCATACATCTTTTGTAGCTGAATATTCTATTATATGATTTTATAATGATTATATTATTATATGAGCATTCTATAATGAAGTCTAAAAGGAAGCAGATTCAGTTTCAAAGATGGACCCCAGTGGTTTTAGTTCATGTGCTTTTACTCCAGTGTGACATTTTACATTATATTCTATTTGCTGAGAGTACAATGAAAGACTTATGTTCAGTACACTGTGTACAACAGTGACCTAGATTCTTTTTTATTGAGTTATTACATCACTAGCAAAAATCCTTTTTAATTCAACTGCAATATAAAACAATACAGTTGTGCGCATATTTTTACATCTGAAACAAACTGCATTTTTCCCTCAGAGGGTCAAAACTCATTCTGGCCTAAATGTCACCCTAACTTCAAACAACAATATCACTCTATTAACTCAATTTATTATTTATGAAACATTCAAGATAAGATATCTTGATAACACTGCTTTCATTTTTTTGAAAAAAAAAATACAAAGAAATATATTTTTTGTGAAAACAAATGGCAAAGACCAGAGCAATCAAAATGGCTATATTTAGACTAATAATAATACCTAGCAATTAAGGGCCATTTCTCTTTAATTTCACAGAGTATTACAAATGTATCAGAATATAGATATATATATATATATATATATATATATATATATATATATATATATATATATATATATATATATATATATATATATATATATATATATATATATAAAACATCCCAGGCTGTGTTCTGCACGAACTACAGAATGAACTGGCACCCCACCTAAGTACCATGTTCAATCATAGCCTCACGTCAGGCTTTGTGCCTACTGAATGGTGCACAGCGATGGTTATCCCACTCCACAAAGGGGCCGCCACCACGGACCCCGGGAACTACCACCCCATTAGCCTGACAAGCCTGGTCTACAAGGCCATGGAATGTACCATCTTAGAGCTTATAAACAAGGACATAGGTAACCTCCAAACTCTGGACCCCACTCAGTTTGGATTTGTAAAAGATAGGCCATATCTCCTAAACCTGATTGACTTCTTTGAAGCAGTCACCAGAGCCGTGGATGAGGGTAAGGTGGTGCACACAGCCTTTTTTGAGCTCGCCAAAGCTTTTGACACCATCCCCCACTCTTGTGACACAGGAATTTATGCCCATTCCAGAGTGGGGGATGGTGCACACAGCCTACCTTAACCTCGCCAAGGCTTTTGTCACCATCCCCCACTCTGGAATTATAGATAAACTCACTAGACTGGGCATAAACCCCTATGTCACAAGATGGGTGGCCAACTGGATCACTGACAGAACCCACACAGTGAAAGCCGACTCCAAATCCAACTTCAGACTAGTGACAAGTGGAGTACCACAGGGCTCAGTACTGGGTCCTCTCCTGTTTCGCATCTACTTCTCAGAAGACCAGGCTAATACAGCAGGTCTTTGGCTAATGAAGTTCGGAGATGACTGCAAACTAGGTGCCATAATAGAATCGCCTAATGATGTGGACATTCTACAAAGGGGCCTCACTGAGACTGATGCTTGGTGTCAAAGTCATGGCCTCAAGCTCAATGCCAAGAAGTGCATTGTCATCCCCTTTGGGAAAAACACTGTACCCATGAACTACCACATAGGCGGTAGCCTACTAAACACTGAAAGTGTGATAAGAGACCTTGGGACATAGGTGGACAGTAGTGTCTCCTTTGATAATCACATCACCACAGTAGTCAGGAAACCCTTCTATGTGGCACACCTCATCACAAAGGGGTTCATCTCCAGAAAAAAAGAGGTCATTGTTCCTCTCTACTCATCCCTCATCAGACCCATTATAGAGTACAATGCCCCATTTGGCATGTACCTCGCAAGACATCTACAACTAGAAAGGCCACAGAAATACCTCACTAAGAGGATCACTGGCCTCAAACAGATGTCATATACAGATTGTCTCAAAAAACTCCAGCTCTACTCCGTCGCTTATCATCTACTCAGAAGCGACCTCTGCCTAACATACAAAGCCATGTCAAACCCAGATCTGTTGAACATGCTACACTTAAAAAAACCCCAATCCCCTCCAAGCCACATGCTCCAGGGACCTAAACTTTGCCACCACAATAAACAGAACATGCTGGAGGGATAGATTCCTGTCCCAGAGACTTCCCATGCTCTGGAACATACTACCCATTCATGTCAAGCAAAACTCCTCATCAGCCCCCTTTAAGAAAAATCTCGACAATTAGATAGGAAATAGGAAATTCACCCTGGGGATCACTTCTGTGGTGGGTCTTCTAGACAGGCGCAGGAAAATAACTTTCTTGGGTGGTGAAAGCCAGGGAACTTTTTTGGCTAGGCTTATATAGGCCCCAGGGCCGATAGCCTAGTACCTATCTATGAACCTATGATGTAGCCTCCAATTGCTTCACAGCAGCTAGGTCATAAAGATGTGCTTATATAAGCCACGAGAAAAAGAGCTGTGGGACTGGTTTTCTGGTGAAATATTAAGAAGGGAAGTTTTAAATTTACAGTATTGACTGCTCTCTTCCAATCGTGAAAAGTGAGAGCCACTCAGTAATTTATACAAGAAGCTTTGCAGAGTTGCACATTTAAATGTGTCGAAAAAACGGTACAGTTGACTGCAATTAATATAAGCACACCACTCTATTTTACTTTAAATTCCTAGGGTTTTTCGCTCTTTGTGACTCACTCATGGACTGCCTGCATCATAGGTTGTGTCTAACCTACAGAACAGCATCCTGGGAAGGAGTAGAAAGCCTGGAAATCTCTTAAAATAAAATGAAGTGGTGTACAGTCGGTATGGTACCACGGCTAGATCAAAGCAACAAAAGGAGGTGAACAACATAAATCCTGAACTTGAACCAATAATCTAAAAATTCAATGACATTCTGGACAGTTGCAGCTTAGGGGTACAAAGCATTCCAGGATAGGGTTACCACCTGTCCCACTTTGCGAGGGACAGTCCCTCTTTGGACAGTTCTATCCTGACAAAAAATATTAAAAATGGCAAATGTCCTGAGATTGTAGGACATAATTATGTCCCATATTTTATGTAATAGTTGCATAAAACAGTTATTCTGTATCTAAAATACCTAAACGTTACACGAAACAGAATAAGCAACTAAAATGCTACAATAATAAGCTTTTATTTAGGCAAATAAGTTAAGTTCTATCCTTTGTACTGACCGTGGATATGTGTCGGCCTGTAAAATCTGATGTGTGTCCCGAAAATGTCCCACTTTGGCCATTTGAAAAGATGGCAACCCTGTTCCAGGATATATAGCATGGCTTTCTATGTAGGTCGCGAATTTGCAACTTTCTGCTTTTAAAAGTTGAAATGTGATTAACAACATTTAGTTGAGGCACCAAAACATATCAAGTGGAATTCATTAGAAGTTATGTCCTTACCATAACGTTCCATGTGGAGTGTTCATCTCGCCTTTGTTCTTACACCTGGGTTCGGAGCCGATCCTCGGCTCCGTGTCGGCCGCTTGCAAGCTCTGCATCGAGAAGAAGCTCGAGACCAACCTAACTCCCACAATCCCCCTCTGCCTTTACCTCAGATCTAGTTTGCAAGCAAACCAGAAGTCAGAGAGAGAAACACATTCATGCCAAACAACATAACTACAAGAATACCTGTACATATATATATACATATATATATAGATATATACACAACAACTGCGTAATGCAGAAGTAGAATGAACCAAACCAGGCACCAAACTGTACGTTCTTCCTGAGGGTGGGAGGGTGGGAATGTAAGAACAAAGGCGAGATGAACACTCCACATGGAACGTTATGGTAAGGACATAACTTCTAAATGTGAGAGTGTTCGATCTCGCCGTTTGTTCTTACACCTGGGTAGCGTCCCTAGCTCCATGTTCCTGAGGAACTCACGGGAGAACGTTCTTGAGCACAGTGGAACCAAAGGTTGCCCTGTCCCTAGAAACCCTGTCTACCTTGTAATGAGAAATGAATGTATGTGGTTTAGACCAAGTGGCAGCTGCACAAATAGTGTCTAATGGTAAACGAGCTGCATGAGCCAGGGATGTAGACACTGATCTTGTAGAGTGCCCTTTAGGTTTGACAGGTAAAGTTTGTTCCGAAGTAGCATAAACAAATACAATGCAATCAGTTAGCCATTTGGAAAGGGTTCATTTAGTGACTGCTACACCTTTCCTGCTGTCTGCAAAGGCTACAAAAAGTTGATTTGATTTCCTGTGATCTTTTGTTCTATCCAGGTAAAATCTAAGTTGTCTATGAACATCCAACTTGTGTAACATATACTCCAACTTATTGGAGTGATTTTTGAAAAAGGTAGGGAGCTCAATGGATTGATTAATGTTATTAATAGAGCAAACTTTGGGGAGAAAGGACGGATTAGTACAAATAGACACTCTGTCAGAGTGAAAGATCAGATAAGGGTGTTTAATAGAAAGAGCCTGAAGCTCTGACACCCACCTAGCCGATGTAATGGCCACCAAAAAGAGGGTCTTCCATGATAAATACTTCAATGGACAAGAGGAGGCCGGTTCAAACGGAGGTAGCATCAATTTGGATAATAAAAGGTTCAGATTCCAAGGAGATGTAGGAGTTCTAACTGGTGGTCTAATATGGAAAGATCCTTTTAAGAAGGCCTTACAAAGTCTGTGAGCCATAATAGGTGCCCCACATTCCTCCACATGAAAGTTGGAAATGGCAGCCAATTGCACTCTTCAAGTGGCAGGAGAAGCTCCTTGGTGGAACAATTCGGTTAGAAACTCCAAGATCTTGTTTAAAGGAGCTATAACAGGGTCCAAATGCTGAGTATTTGCCCAGAAAACAAAGCGCTTCCATTTACTAGTGTAGGTCTTTGTAGTGGAAGCTTTATGAGAAGCCACTAATATATTCTGAACTGCAGGTGAAAGAAGATCAGACCTGGCTAAGTAGGGAAGCGGAGCAGCCAAGCTGCTAGTTGGAGTGACAGAAGCGAGGGATGGGGAGCCCCTGACGAGTGGGTCAGTAGGTCTGGCTCCGAGTCCAGGATCCAGGGTCCCCGAATGCTGTGCGCCAGAAGGAAGGGAAACCAAATTTGACGAGACCAGAACGGGGCAATGAGGATAATTGTCCTTTGCAGGTTGTTGGCTTTTTGCAGAAACTTTGCAATCAGGGGAAAAGGAGGAAAAGCGTACAGGAGACCCGGGGGCCAACCGTGAACCAGCGCATCCCTGGGGACTTCCCCTGGAGGGGGTAATAGGGCAAAGTAGCTCCTGCATTTGGCATTCATTGGAGACGCAAAAAGATCGCAGGAAGGCTGGCCCCACTTGCGAAAAATCTCTTTCGCAACTGACTGTTTGAGGGACCACTCGTGAGGCAACAGGATTGTTCTGCTCAACCTGTCGGCTATGACGTTGGATGACCCCGGGATGTGCGTTGCAATCAGAAAGCAACCCGTGGACTCCGCCCGTTGCCAGATTCTCATGGCCTCTCTGCATAGCTGATAAGACTTGGTTCCCCCTTGTTTGTTTATGTACCAGACTACGGACATGTTGTCCGTCTGAACTGCAATGGTCCCTAGAGGAAGAAGGGGAGCAAAGTGTTGCAATGCTAGAAACACTGCCCTCAACTCTAGAACATTGATGTGCAGATTGTACTCTAAATTGGTCCATTCGCCTTGGACTGTCTGTCCCTGAAAGATGCCCCCCCACCCTATCAGGGAAGCGTCCGTGGTCACCGTAGCTGTCGGCGTGGTAGCACAAATGGTCTCCCCTTGGAAAGGTTGCAAGTCCGGAGCCACCAGGCTAGGTGTGATTTGCATGTGTTTGTGATCAGAATTTCATGTGTCAGAGGAAGCTGTTGGAACGACCATTGTGCAAACAGTAGCCATTGTAGAATTCTCATGTGCAGTCTTCCCAAAGGTATCGCAATGAGAGAAGCTGCCATGAGACCCAAAACCTTCAGAACCAGTTTTGATGGGGATTTTCTGGATGACAGAAGAAGAGATATGTGGCTTTGAAGTGAGGCTATCCTTTCTGGAGGAAGTCTTAGGATCAAATGACGCATATCCAATTCTGCTCCTATGAATGAGATATGCTGTGATGGCTGTAATGATGATTTTTCGAAATTTACGGAAATTCCGAGATGAACACAAAGCTGTAGTGTGTAATCCCTGGCCTGAATTAGTTGACGCTGGGTGGTGGCAGAAAGGAGCCAGTCGTCCAGATACAGAAACACCTGGAATCCCATGCGTCTCAGGTGAGATGCCACCACTGCCATGCATTTGGTGAAAACCCTGGGGGCTGAGGTGAGACCAAAGGGCAGGGCTCGAAACTGAAAGTGGCTGGCTCCCAGCCGGAAGCGCAAGTGATCCCTGGACGCCCTGGCCATTTTGATGTGGTAGTATGCGTCCTTCAGATCTATTGAGCACATCCAGTCGTCCTTCTGTAAAAATGGAAGGATCGATTGAGGCGTGACCATTCGGAACTTTTCTTTCTTGACGAAGGTATTGAGGTTGCTTAGGTCCAGAATCGGCCTCCAGTCCCCTGTCTTCTTTGGAACTAAAAAGAACCTTGAGTAGGTTCCGAATCCTCTTTGGTCCACTGGGACTGGTTGGATGACTCTTTTTTCTAGCAGCTTTGAAATTTCTATAGCTGCTGGGTCTCGCAGATGGGGCGGCACATCTGGGAGTTTTTTCTTCGGAATTGGGGAAAATAGGAAGGGTATTCTGTAGCCTCTGGTAACAATGCTTTTTACCCAGTTGTCTGATGTAAGATTTTGCCAGGCCTGAGGGTATAAAGCTAAGCGACCCCCGACCGCCTCCAGAGCAGGACAGTCGGGCCTCCTCTCAGGAGTGCTGGAAAGGTTTTCCAGGGGGTGTATCCCTGTCACCTTGGTTTTGCGGACCCCCTCTGCCGCCAGGGCGGCGTCTTCCACCTCTGCCCCCTCCTCTGCCTCTAGAGGGGGCATCACCCTGTGTGCCTGGGAAAGATCCTTGGGGTTTTCGAAACCACATTTTTCCACCACGTTGCCCTTTGGGGTACGGTCTGGATGGGGTGGAAAAACGGACTCCGACAGCAGACAGAGTCTTTCCCTCCTGCACACACCGGGTAAGGGTCTCCTTTACTTTTGGGCCAAAAAGAGTGGCACCATCAAATGGGGTGTTAGTAAAGGAAGACTTGAAGGCTTCCGCAAATGAACATAAGCGCATCCAGGATTGTCTACGAAGAGCAATCGCTGAAGCTGCTGCCCTATTCGATCCTTCGGCTGCGTATGAGATCAGCCTCATGGACAAGTTTGCAATAGATGTAAGGGTATGGAGATGTGCCGTAACTTTTTCTGAAATAGCAGCATCTGTAGTACCCTGGAGGGTATCTCCCAACTCTTTGATTAGATCCCTGTGTAACTGTGTGAAGTGGGTCAAATAGTTCAGGGATCGCATAGAAAAAGCCGCTGAACTAAAAATGCGCTTCCCATACCTGTCCATAGTCCTAGAATCTGTTAGGCGGATGGACAGATGAGGAAGATTCAGACATCTCCTTCTTCGTGGCCACTGCCACCACCATAGCGTCCACTGGCACTCCCTTTGTCAAATAAGCCTTATCCTGAGGGGCAGTAATGTATTTGTTAGGCTTTCTAGGGACTGGCTCCACCATGTCAGGCGTCTCCCACGCCCTTCGAGCAATCAGCTCCATCAACTCATCGAAGGGCGGAGTGACCCAGGAGGAGGAAGGCCGAGCACCGAATGCCTTCAGCAAAACTGACTCATCCTCAGAAGGGGGGAGGGCTTGCCAATCACCTCTCTGCTTTAGGATCTCTAGGATGTCAGAAAAAGAGACATTCTCTGAGGGTGACTTTGGGGACCCTTCTGACTCATCTAAGTCAGTGTCCGATGTCAAAGATTCTTGTGGAGAATCTAAGTGTCTCCTCTTACACAATCTTTTCCTCGGAACTTCTTCGGGGGGAGCATCCGAAGAAGCCTCCGAGGAAGAGGGGGCACCCTCCAGGGGTGGCTGAGACACAGGTGCTCGACGCTTAGATGTAGCCGTGGGTGCAGAGGAAGATAACGGTCCTTTATGGGGAGGAGAAGCTGTTTCTGCTGATGTGGTTGTCTGAGTAGACAACACCTTCCTCATGAGATCAAAGGCCCCCGGGTCCCAAGTCGAGGTATCTCCCGGTTCCGAGGAAATGGGAAGAATCCCCGAGACAGGCCCCAAAGGCATCGACCCCGAGGACGGAGCCAAATCGATCCGAGCCGAGGCCCCGAGAGGGAGCGTAGGAACCGAAACATCGGTCCAACTCTCAGTCCCGGAACCAAGGATGGATCTTCGGCTCCGAGACTCCGGTACCGGATCCGACAGAGTCGAGGTGAACGGAGCCGACCGAGAGAAAGACGGTTCTGGCACCGAGGGCTCCACAATCAGTAGATCAGCCTCTTCCGGCTCCGAAGACTGGCTAGGTTTCGGAGGAGGAACAGATGGAGATAAGGGAAGGCCTTCGAGTCTCGACACCAACTGGGAGGAGACAGAGATGAGCTTGGATAAGGCCATATTTTCCATTAATTTCTGCACCACGCGGTCTACATCGGTGTCGGAGAGGGGTCTGGAAGAGCGCGTCGAAGGAATCGAAGACAGAGCCGACCTCAACAGTGTCGGGGGAGGGAGCTCCGTCACCGGTTCCAAGACTCGAGGCTCGGAAACTGACAATAGTTCAACACTCGGCCCCGAAGTCTGTGGAACCGGTGATCGAACTTTAACTGAAGAGCTCGGAGCCAATGACCTGGGCTCCGACGTCTTCGATTCCTTCGAGGATTTGGATGCCTGGTCTGATGCATCCAGAGCCTCTTGAAAGGTAGGTTTTAAAAGACCCCTATCCATCAGCTTCCTGCGCCTATCTGTCATGACCCTTCCACTGAAAGAATGACAAATTGAACAGTCTTCTTGCAGATGGAGAGGGCCAAGACAGTAGACGCAGGAACTATGATGATCAGTCACTGACATCTTTTGCCCACATTGGCAACGTTTAAAGCCAGACTTAACTTTCTCAGACATGTCACAATCTTAGTTCTAGCTATCAAGAGAAAAATTAGTAAAATGTCAAGTCCAGTAATTAAGTCCAATCCAGAAAAATTAGTCAAATCCAGTAAAAAAGTCAATCCAGTAGTCAATCCTGTAGAAGGGTGTGTCAGAGGGATAGGCCCCGAGGGAAAACTCTAATAAAGTAAAAAGAACTCACTTAGATAACAATTTAGAATAAAAAATTCTTACGAAAAATAAGAAAAAATTCAAATCTTAGCTTAAGGTTGCTCGAGCTCATCAAACTGATGTGAACGCTGCAGCGGCAAACTAGATCTGAGGTAAAGGCAGAGGGGGATTGTGGGAGTTAGGTTGGTCTCGAGCTTCTTCTCGATGCAGAGCTTGCAAGCGGCCGACACGGAGCCGAGGATCGGCTCCGAACCCAGGTGTAAGAACAAACGGCGAGATCGAACACTCTCACATCCACATATTTGGTATTCCACATCATGATGTTGATACAAAACCTGCTCCATTAACTTTAATAAAAAAGTAAAATAATATTTAAAAACTGCCCCTTATATTCGCCTTTGTTCAGCATTCTTGCGCAAAAAAAAGTCGAGAAGCGTACGATTTGTGACGGTAGCGTTACAATCAGTACGAATACTCTATAGTTTTCAAGATTTTTTATTTTCTTTTTCGTTATAAAAGTACCATCCTTTAACCTCACCACTCCAAACCCAGTACTACAGCAACATGTGCCAGCGCCCCCATTCCCAACCATCTGGTTTTGCTGTCAAACCAATTACATTATATGTTCTTTGTTTACAGGAAAAAATGTTTTTAATGTGGCTCATTCACAGGGTAATAACGCACCTGCCCGCCAAACACTGACTTGCTAACAGAGTGCATTCTTACTCTATTTTGTAGAGGTAAGGGAGTCGTAAATGATTTAGGGGTTATGTAGCCTGCTCCAGTCCTCAGGATGTTGCCTACTTAGTAAGTAGTACTTAGGGAACAAGACTACTACATACCCTGAAATGCTTCTCTCCCAGACCTCTCAAGTGTCCACCACGGTGTCACAGAATGTTCAGACTGTTGCCCCGTGTTTTTCAGAGCAATATTTAAAATTTGCCGCGGTTTGGGTCTTTGTTCCCCCATTATTGTTGGCTTTATCTAGAATTCTTGCACTAAAAAATTGAGAGGTATGCAAGTTGCTCCGGTAACCTCTACCTTGAAGCCCGCAAAAGAAGCATTTCACGGTTCCCATAAGTAGAGTACTGGGACTAGGAGTGGAAGCAGTCACGGGCTCACCTCACTGCAGTGACAAGTGTGCCCCCCCCCCCTACCACCATAGCCTTCGTCCTCGGCCCGGTTATATAGTACAGAGTCTACAGGCCCTCCCTTTGTTCTACATTTTCTTTAAGTGTTTTTTGTTTTTTTTACATCAAAAGGATTTCCTACAGATGAAAAGGCCATAGATCTCAATCTTCTGTATCCAGACAGTGGGACAATATACCTCGCGCAAAGTACAGCAAACTGGACGCAATTTCTGTCTTCAACTAAGAAGCTCATAACACGGTGATAACTGTTTATACTTACAAAAATATTTGAATGAGTTGTATTATTTACCAAGGATATTTGTTAAATATGTTGACAATGAGCATATGACAGGCATTTTCAATGTGGAAGAGTAAGATGGTATTTTAACACTCAGAATTAGGACTGTTCCTCATAATGACCTGCAGTTGAGCGGTACATAAATGGCGGGTCTCCAGATCACCCAGTAAATGTGCCTGTGTTTTTGGGAGTGATTGTGCCTGTGTGCGATGGGCTGGCGCCCCTCCTAGAACTGATTTCTCTGGTCTGCGAACATTGCTGTCCATAACTCTTAACTAATCAGGGGTAAATAGCAGAATCAGGGAGAAATACAGAAATGATAAGGGATACTTTAAAGCGTAAGTACTATTAACTTGAAACATTGCTAAATTAAGAGAATGTGTATTAATATACATTTTCTGAAGTAAAATAAGTTTGTAACTCTAATTATTGTCATTATAATTAACAACATATTCTCAAAAAGTCACCAGTTTTCCGAGGATTAAGAGGGACAGAGCTAAAAATCTGAGTCAAAATTAGGGGATAGCTGAACAGTATTGAGCTGCTGTCAGAAGCTGTGATTCCCTGCTACTCACATTTTCTTCCTAATTCACCCATTTATAAGAGACAGCAACATTCTGAGCTGCATTCAGGGACATCCCTGAAAATCAGGGATAGTTGTGAGGTATGATCTTGACTGGTGCTCAGGCTGACGGTGTTACTTAGCCAAAACGTATTTGCTATATGATCATCCATTTACTGTGGTGATAAGGTCACGAGAGCCCTTTTACATTTTATATATATATATATATATATATATATATATATACACACACGTGTATATATATATATATATATATATGTGTGTGTGTGTGTCATATTATTATATATATATATATATATATATACGTATGTATATATATATATATATATATATATAATTTATTTTATTTTTATTTATTTAGATAAATCGTGTCGAAAGCCCTTTACTCTCGCGCTCTCTCTTTATATATATATATATTTTTAATTCATTTATTTTTTTACGCGGCTGCATACAGCAGTCTCTGCGTTACAAAATGTTTTAGACAAATATGCCTTTGCGGCTGTCTGTTTCAATCCCCCCTTGAGACGTATAACTATCACCATGTCCTACCGCTCCCATTACATTGTGTGAGAATTATTATTACAACCAAATGTGCAAGTATTAAGCCTACGTAACCAAAAAAAAAAAACCCAAAACCTTCACCAATATGATTTTGGTATTCATAACGCACTTCTAACACAGAAGTACTGCGACAGCAAATTTCTTAGTGAACCCCCCGAAGTTTTAAAGTATGCTCTGTTAAGTCATTCCTGCGGGAGAAGAAACTGAGGAATCCTATTAAACCGGAAAGTTCCAGTCGATTTATTAATCACCAGTGCACCATTTCTTTGAAAGTCGACTAGACGTCATATTTAAACCCCTGGACAAATATTATGTAACGAGAAAAAGTTTGTTGCGCAACAGTTCAACTTTTTGACCACGCCCCTTATAGTGGACTTGCGCAGTTGCGATCCTGTCCGCCATTGCTGTGGGAGACACTATTAGGCAGACAGTCGTATTTTTAAACCCGTTCCTTTTATTTCTTATTTTTACGGCTTTTGGTGTTTGACAAGTAATTTTTGTCACTGGAGTGTATTAAAAAAGCGAGTGCGATCAGAAGACGCACTTCGTTTGATGGATCCGAGAATCGGCTGGTTCCAGCCAGAACAGCTTGGACCTTCCACAATCTTGTGGTTGCAAATTTGGGAAACTACGCAAGGGCTGAGACATCTGTACTTTAATAATAACTGTAATATTAACACAAGAAGCAGCAACGCCGTCACAGACTTTGGTGGTATGACGGAGGGGATGGACCAGGAGTCGTCCGGCGGTCCGGGGCACTTGGAGGTGCAAGGCGATTTTCTGTCTTTGGAGACGGATAACAACCACCTGGGGGATTGTAGTTTGAAAGGTTTGGATACTGGTAGTAAGAACAAGCGAAGATGGAGCAACAGGGCGAGCACTTACGGCTGGAACTTCAAAAACCCCAGGGGAGTAGGTGGCATGCCGTGGAAAACCAGGAGTTATAGCAAAGGGGTTGTGGGGTAAGTGCTTCAGAACTGGTGTTGAGAAGGCATGATGCTTTGGCCCCGCATGGTATCGATCGCATTTGATTTTTTTTAAATGCTAAAATGTGAATTTCTGCATGGGTAGATTGTTAGAAATGGATGACAGGTTGCAATGAATGAGGCGACACACCCACTCCGAAGCTGGGGGAAGCTGCTGCAGAACGCAGGAAATTAATATGGAGTATGATTTAACACTAGGATGTGCCCTGGCTAATATGTTGTCCGTAGTTAAGTTTCATGAGCAGTTGCACTGCTGGCTTTTGGTAGTATGTGGATAGTGACGTGAAGGCATATTAACAGGGAGTGAGTTGTTCCGAGATTATATCCGGCACTGACTGTTCTTGCCCTCCCTGTGCTTTAACAGCAAGGTCAGTATTTAAGCAGGTCAATGGACAAAATGCTGACCAAACTTTCTGTAATGGTGTCAGTATCCGTGTAAGTACGTGGAACTGTGACGCTCTTTCCCATTTTTATAGGAAGACTTTGAGATGTCATGCGAGATCACAGATCAGTTCATGATAGAAAGTCCACCTAGTGTCTGCCCTTTGACGTTTGCAGCGCAAGTTCATTTGTGTAGATCAGCAGATCTGTAGCTGACAGACTCCCACGTGCATGCATTTTTTCAATTCTTAGTTTAAATAAACGGGGGAGGGGTGCAGGGTTCTGTATGCATTGTAATGCTATTACACTTTCACTTAAATAAATCTTGTAATTACTTTTTTTTCAGTTTATTGCTGCAGATTGTAACATTTGGTTCTTGATGGTGACACCTTTTGTAGGAGGAGAAGTAGTGGCAAGTGAAGTCCCCCCCCCATTTTCCCTGAAGAATAGTTTTCTTCTGGTCTTTAATGTCATTCACAGTCCTGTTGGTAGCTGACCCCACCCTCTTTTTATTTGAACTTCTGTCAAGGCTTGTAATTTGTACTTGTACAGCAAGTTGAGTCACACTAAGACTCTTGCCAGTGTACTGTTACACCATTTTATTTATTGCTGTGTACATATGGCTTTATTAGAAAGCTGTTGTGAATCTGGTATTGGCAGGCCGTGCTTTACATGCAACTGTTGCACTTTTTCACTGTTAGTTCAAGTAATTCTGTATTTCAGATCTTCATATGTTCATTTGAATTTGATTGACCTCAGGCATGTGTGAGCATCTGAGAATGAGCTTGTGTCAGCAGGCTTTATATTCTAGAGTTTACTCTCAGCATAACCATAGCACAGCAAGTCACTATGCCAAAGTCTGAAATATCATGTTTGCCTTTTTTAAGTAATCCAGTCCATTATTTATTGAAAACTGTGTTTCTGTAGTTTCTGATATTTTCATGGGTATTTTTGTTGCGTTATAGAAGTGAATTGTGGAAGTGAGTCCTGTGTAACATATTCCTCAGAATCAGTAGGGGCCACATAATGCAGCCAGTTTCTCCTTAAATTCCTGTCATTTGTTTAAAATATTTGTGTATTTTTGTATTATTCTGTAAACCATAGCTTATTTGCAGCCACTCTGAACCTATGGGTTTGGAAACTTTAATGTTACTTTTTTGCTCGTAGAAATGTTGTTTTTAACTGGCTAAAAGCATTTAGATGAATAAAAGGTTTGAAACTTTCTCAGCAGCACTGCTTTTTTAATTAGAGTATTTTTACAGAATACACCCCTTCTGTTGCATTCTGAAGCCTTCTATCTTTTTGATTAGTTTCTTAATTAAAGAAATTTAGGTGTATGTGTGTGTTTTTATATATATTAATATGTGTATAGGTGTGGAGATGTATGTATATTTGTGTGTGTGTGTGTGTGTGTGTGTGTATATGTATATATCATTGAACCTTACGTCCCATCCAAAAATCTACGTTCTACCAACAAACGCCTACTTAAAGTATCAAAACCTAGTAAAAGAGCAGGTAGCTGCCTCTATTCTCCTTCCATAACTATGCTGTTGAACGCCCTCCCATCATCAGTTACAGAGTTAGACAACATAATCTCCTTTAAAAGAAAACTAAAACAACATCTCACTGATAACCCCAACTGCACATGCAACACATATCCAAAGCCTCCTTAATCTATCAAAACTGTTTCACATAGCAAATATACCTGTGTGTATGTCATACTGTTATACCATATGAGTTATCTCTAATCTTTATCCTACTCAACACATCTATACAACTATCTTAACACATTTTCTCTTGTCACTTTCTAGTTTAATACTACCATAAAATACATACCACCTGTAATCTACATATTCCCACCACCTAGCTATAAGATTCTAACTATATCTATCCTACCTTTAAGTTTAACTCTCTAATTCTGCCTTCCCACTACACTTACCTTTCCCTTTTCCTACCCCCCCCCAAAAAAAAAAACATTGATCTGTATTGTTAAATATTTCTGGTTAATTTGAGCTGTATTGTTAAATATTTTTGTTACTGTATTGTGCCTTTTTACAGCATGTGTGCTGTTTAAGTAGTTTTCTATATTACTTCACATGGTTTGTAAGTAATTGTTCATAGGTAGGTACTGGGCTGTCTGCCCGAAGGCATTTATAAGCCTAGCCAGAATGTGTTGGCTTTCGCCGCCCCCCTTAAATTAGTTCTCTGTGCCTCTGTCAAGCAGAGCCACTGAAGTGATCCCCGAGGTAAACTTTTTGTTTCCCATCCACTCGTCAAAGTTTTTTTTTTTTTTTGAAGAATGTTATCGAGGAGCTCTGCCTAATGTAGATTGGAATCTTGTTCCAAAGCATGGGAAGTCTCTGGGACAGGAATCTATCTCTCCAGCACGTCCTATTTATTGTTGTGGTGAGGTTTAGATCCCTAGAGCGTGTGGCTCGGGGGGGGGGGTAAGGTTTTCTTTAGGTGGAGCATGTCCATCAATTCTGGGTTGGACATGGCCTTGTATGTTAGGCAGAGATCACCTCTGAGTAGGCGGTATGCAACCGAGTACAACTGTAGTTTCTTCAGTCGAGCTGCAGCAGCGTAGGGCATCTCTTTGAGGACAGTGATCCTCTTAGTGAGGTACTTCTGTAGTCTTTCCAGCTGTTTTGTAAGGTACATCCCAAATGGGGTGTTGTACTCTATGATGGGTCTGATGAGTGATGAGAAGAGGGGCACAATGACCTCTCTTGATCTGGATGCGAACCCTTTTGTGATTAGGGGGAACACGTAGAAGGATTTTCTAACCACTTTGGCAATGTGATTATCAAAGGTGAGATTACTATCTGTTTAGGGGACTACCACTTATGTGGTAGTTTGTGGGTACTTTGTTTTTTCCAAAGGGGATGACTATGCATTTTTTGGCATTTAGCTTGAGGCCATGATTTTGACACCAGGTATCCATCTCAGTGAGACCCTTTTGGAGGATGTCTGTGTCAGCCAGAGAGTCAATTATAGCCCCTAGTTTGCAGTAGTCTGTGAACTTGGTCAGTCATAGTCCTTTTGTGCTTGCCTATACCTCTGAGAAGTATATGCCGAACAGGAGGGGTCCTAGGACTGAGCCCTGGGGAATGCTACTTGTAACCGGTTTAGAGTCGGACCTAGCTCTCACAACTCTCACTATGTGGGTTCTGTCCATGAGCCAGTTGGCAACCCATCTTGTGACGTAGGAGTTTGTTTAGGCTGGTAGCTTGTCTATAATACCAGAATGGGGAATGGTGTCAAAGGCCTTAGCGAGGTCTAGGTAGGCTGTGTGTACCACCTTTCCCTCATCTATTGCCTTGGTAACTGTCTCAAAGAAGTCCACCAGGTTTAGGAGGCATGATCTGCCCTTAACAAAGCCGAACTGGGTAGGGTCCAGTGTTTGGAGGTTGCCAATGTCTCTGTTAATGAGTTTCATGATGATGCGCTCCATAAGCCTTGCAGACCAAGCTAGTCAGGCTTATAGGGCGATAGTTCCCAGGGTCTGTTGTGGCTCCACCTTTGTAGAGCGGAATAACCGTTGCTGTGCGCCACTCTATGGGTACATAGCCTGTGGATAGGCTGAGTTTGAACAGTGTGTTTAGGTGAGGGGTTAGTTCGTCTTTGAGCTCGTATAGGTCGCAGCCCGGGACACCGTCCGGTCCCATTGATGCTGTGTTTTTGGCTTTGGAGAGGGCTGTTTTAACCTGAGTGTCTGTGATTTCAGGGACTCTACATTCTTCTGGTATGGTTATGGGTCCTTTTGGGGGCGAGAGGGGGGTGAAGTTTGCGCTGAAACTGTCTGCCAGGATGTTGGCGATATCGGTCGGTTCAGTGTATTTTGTGCCATTCTGCACTAACTCAGAGCATTGCCACTTAGATTCTTGACATAGCTAAAGAATGCCTTGTGGTTATGTCTGGGGTCCTTGGCAACTTTTCTTTCAAAGCTCGCCTTGGATTATTTTATGAGGGATCGTAGTTTCTTGCTGATACTGATCAGGGATGTCTTCCCTTCTTGGGATTTTACTCTTCTGTACTAGTTTTCTCCTTCTATTGTATAGCTTGTTTATGGCAGGAGTCCACCAGACTGGTTTCTTTTTCTTGGAGTGAGTATTGGTTTTGCTTGGGATGGCATGATCCATGCATTCTTGTAGGTGCCCATAGAATGCATTAGTAAAGGATTTTGCAGCTTGGACAGCATTATCATTCAGCATGGGGGCTTTGAAAGTTTCCACCTCGGTCGTAAGTAACGTGAAGTTTGCTTTTGAAAAGTTTTTCACGGTGGTTTTCTTGTCAGGGGGTGGGGGGCGGAATGTGGATATCCAAAGTGATTTGTTTATGGTCAGATCTAACCAGCGAGGGGTTGACCACTGGTGTGGAAGACCGGTCGCCCATGTTGATGATGGCCAGGTCCAATATGTTGTCACCCCTGGTGGGAGTGTTTACCAGTTGAACCAGGGCGTTTGAGTTATAAATTCTAGGAAATGTTGGGCAAGGGAGTTAGTACTTGAGTAGTTCTCCCAGTTAATGTTTGGGTAATTGAAATCACCCAATATTAGGGTGTTTGGTAGGACCTTTATTTTTCCCAGTGTTTCCAGAAACGTGGAATCAGGGTCCTGGGACATGGTGGGTGATCTGTAGCAAGCTACAGTTTGAATTGCAGTTTGCCCGTTGTTAGTTGCACATGGATGATCTTTGAAGCATCGTGCTGTGCCACTAACCTGGAGGTGTGGGTATCATTGATGAATATGGATTTGCTCCCGCTTTTTGTATTTCGGTTTGGGTTCTGTGGCCGAAATGTATGGTATGAGTTGTAGCCTCGTAGCGCTGGGGTGCTCTCTGGAGCCTTAAACCAGGTTTCTGTTACTGCACATATATTTTCTCCATACTGAGGAGTGCGTGCATTTTGAGGTTAAGACTTCTGACATTGAATAGCATTACTCTCAGTTTTTTGTTACTTGTGCTATTTACGACAGTGGGTTTGTCTTTTGAGCCTTGCCTGAAAAAGGCACTACAGGGGTGGCAAGAGCCTTGGCCATTATTCGAAAGCCTAAGGGTGACAGGTGCAAGCCATCTCTAGCGAAGCAGCGTGGCTTGTCGAGCATGTCATCCCAGGCGGACAGACACTGGATCCCCTTTGAATGACACCAGAAACTTAGCCAATTGTTGAAATCGAGAATTTTTTCCTTGTACCGTGCTATCATTCTTGGTAAGGGCAGGATGCTGCTCAGGGTCATACCGGCTCTGGCTACGTGCTCAGAGAGCTCTTCCATGTCCCTTTTTTTTTCATGTAGTCCAGGGAGGTACGGTTCAGGTCATTCACACCAGCATGGACAGTGACAGAGTCATATTTGTACTTGTTCTGGAGTGACCTGAGTGCTTATGTTATGTGGCGGATCCTGGCAGTTAACAGTAACCTTCTCCTTATTCAGCCTAGTGAGTGGGACATCAGTGTGCCTGACCATAGAGTCACCTATTACTAGTATGTTGGGTATGTTATTTTGCCTTAAGGGCTGTGATTGCATGGCACACTGGTTTTGTGAAGTATGTGTTTCATGGTTTGTGTTGGGGGATGGAGGTTGCTTGGATGTTTGCTTTGGAGGTCTCTGTTGGTTTTGCAGATTTTTATTTAGAGCCTCCGAGTATGTTTTCATGTATTTATGTGTGTTTTTTGCTAGTGCTGCTTTAATGGGTCTATTTAAGGCTGGTGTGGTGATGCAAGTGTTTCCCTTCACCTCTTGACTGTCTGATCTAGTCTTGGGTTGAGAGAGCTTAGCCTCCAGTTTGGCTGTTTAATTGCATCTCTCCCATGTATTAGTGTTTGGAGGTAGGAGGAGGGGGTTGTCTGTGTACATGAGGCAGTTGTAGCATTGCCTCAAAATGCCCACATTCACCAGTTGGACTAGAGAGTACACCTGAAACTGCCCTTTGGACATGCCTGGATAGGTACAGTGAACTGTTTTACTGGATGGCTGGTAAGGTCGAATATAGAGCCTTGTCCTTCTGTACAGGATGGTCTAGTGC
>NC_056742.1:411087852-411125352 GCF_019279795.1 Protopterus annectens | reverse complement strand
ATACCTGTTGTTTCTCTGCATATTGCTTCCTTATAGTGTTGAAAGTTAGTTATGGGAAATTGCAAAAATATTAAATCATTTTTTTCTGTCTCTCTTCAGGTTCATGTTTTTGGAAGTTCGAAGACTGGCTTGTATTTGCCTACAAGGTAAATGATTAAAGTTTTTTTTTCCCCTGAATAAAACTTATGAAAATGTTTATTTGCAAACGTTTGTAATGATTTAGTATGTATGTGTCTAAATCCAGTCCAGCTTCTGGTATATAAAGACTGATAGCTAGGTGGAAGTTGTTCATTTTTGGTGCTTGAATTTTTTGTTTTATTGAGGATTATTGCTGCACGCCGAAGAGTGGTTGCAGTAAGCGATGTATGCACCATGTGAGCTACAGCTTTACTTTATTCTGATGTGGTCACACCTTACAGATGCAGTGTGTTGGACCTACCAAGTCTGCAGATTTCCTTAATTGTTTGGCGCACATATTCCTCTTAAATTCGTGAATTTCCTATATCTTCTCATTTTGAACTCTAGGTACCCCCTTTAAGGCTGACTCCTCCACTGTGAAAGTGACGACTTCTTGTTCCTATCCATCCAGTCACTCTACTCAAATTTGCCCACTTGTGGAAGAGCTGTCTTGTGCTTGCTGTTTGGGATCTCTGAATACTCAAATCCTCATTCAGTACTGGAGTCATCTGTGCAGGAGTCCCTAACCTGTGAGCTTTTTTACTTTACAAAGAGTGGGGTTTTAACATGTTTCAATAACTGTCCCGTCCATTTCCTTTGTAGCACCTGCCCCTACTAATTTAATACTGGGAGCTCCCAAACACTGGCCTTATAGGTTCATAGCCAAGTACTAGGCTAGGTGCCCTTGCAGGTCATTTTAAGCCTAGCCAGTTTCCCTTTTAGTGTTCAAAATAACCTATCCCATTTGGTTATAGGTTGGCCTCACCCATCCAGTAGTTTGATAATTATATATTATCCCTAATGAAAATAACTGGGAATCAAACCATATATGATTTGAGGGGATCCAGGCATGGGATAAAGCATTTAGAAGCTACATCTGTACAGGGGGAAGTCCTGGGGTAAATTTTCTATTTCCCATCCATAGATCTAAGTTGCGCTTGAAAATGGAGAGGAGATTAACTTTATTTTATATGGATAGGGAGTCTATTCCATAGCAGTATATCCTCTACGAAATGTGCCTGTCCTCTCCAAACCATTCTGTTGATGTTGCAGAAGAGGTTTAGATCACTAGACCAAGTATTTCTCATGCCATTTGAAATGCTGATGTGCAGCAAATCCATCAGTAATGAGTTGGAGAATGCCTTGTAATGCCGGACATGTCACATCTTAGCAGGCTGTAGGATGCCGAGTACAGTGACAGGACTTTGAGTCAGTCCATTTAGAACATGTTTAGGCCTTGTATCCTTTTAGTAAGTGTTCATTTATTGCATGTGTCTAGACATTTACATGCCAGAGGGGACATTCAATTCAGTGATTGGTCTAATGAGGACTAGTTAAAGGGGGGACAAAGAAATCTCTAGGTCTATACACGATCCCTTTGTTTATAAGCTGTGCAATATAGAAAGACTTTCTTACAGCAGTGGACACATGTTGGTAAAAAATTAACTCTCCACATAGGTTCCAAAATCCTGAACAGCTGTGTCAGCTCTTAGGGGCGGATTGTCAATGTGATAGTTCCCTGGAGTGATAACTTTCCAAAGGATACAGTAATGCACGTTTTGCATTTAGTTTCAGACCATGATTTTGACACCAGGTATTTGAGACAAACCTTCCTGCGGGATGGCTAATTCATTTGGGAATTCATCTGTAAACATAATTAGCTAGAGGCCTTTGATACTGGCTTTTACTTCAGAGCCTGCTATAGTTCCCCAACAATGTCCCAAGACTCGCAGTCCACGTTCATAAGCACCCTGGAGAATATTAGGGTCCAACCTAACACTCTCATACTGGGTGACTTCAACTACCTCCCCATTAACTGGGAAAACGGCTCCTGTACCAATACACTTGCCCAATGTTTCTTGGAATTCATTAATTCCAATGCCCTGGACCAGCTCGTTCTTACCCCCACTAGAGGTAGCAACATCCTTGACCTGGTCATTACTAACATGGGTGACCATTGCTCTCTACACCAGTAGTCAGTTCCTCCCTGGTTAGATCCGACCCGCAAAGGTAACCACCATGAAAAACTTCTCCAAAGCTAACTTTGGGCTCCTAAAAACAAAGGTGGATAACTTCATGGCTCCCATGGAAATGGAGAATAGTTGCATGACTGCCGAATCGTACACCAGTGCACTGTACGAACACGTACACAAATGCATGGATCTCACCATACCCAATAGAACCAAGATGCTCTCCTCCAAAAAAAAAAAAAAAGGAAGCAAATCTGGTGGACCCTGCTATAAACAAATTCTACAACAGAAGGAGGAAACTGATGCCGAATAAGGTGAAGTCCCAAGACTGGAAACACTCACTTTGTCAACCGTAACAAAAAGTTGAGATCCCTCATCAAATTCTGTTGACAAAGAAAGATTTCTTTCTACACCTTCAGCAAACCAATCAACAAACTCCACAGAAATTCTGGTCTGGGATAAACAAACTTCTTCAGCCAGGTCACACTACTACTCCTGACCCAACCGGTTTCAACAATAGCAACTCCAACCTAATCCCCAATGCCTTTAATAACTATTTCACAGATGCCATTCAAACCCTAGCCAATTCTTTACCACCTCCCACTGCTACCCAACCTAATAACTGCAATACTTCTTTACCCACCTTTCAAATACAACCTGTATCTACTTCTCTCATCTGTAAGCTTCTTCAAAAATTGAAACCTTGTACCCCTTCTGCTGACCATCTCCCATCTGAATACCTACAAATTGCCGCAAAAGCCATAGACTATCCCATCTCAATCCTTATTAACAGAACTATCTCTGCGGGCAAAATCCCTGCTTTATGGAAAATATCCCATATCATCCCTCTACATAAAGGAGGACCATCTACTGAGCTCTCTAACTTTCGCACTATTGCTCTACTCTCCATTAGCTAAGATAATGGAAAAATGTATTCACAAACAACTGCTTAACCACTTACTACAAAATAACCTACTGGCAAACTGCCAACATGGCTTCAGGCCATTCCATAGCACATCTACTGCCCTTTTATCCTTTACCGACACTATATATAAAAATCGTAACAATAACTCTTTTTCCTCTGCTCTATTCATTGACCTGTCAAAAGCCTTTGACATGGTTAACCATAACCTACTATTAAACAAACTAAAGGCTCACTCTCTCGATGCTCAAGCCATACAATGGTTTAGGTCTTATCTGGAAAATAGACAGCAAGCAGTACTTTGGCATAGCAATCTGTCTTCACTACTTCCAGTAAATATTGGAGTACTCCAGGGCTCTATCTTAGGTCCCCTACTCTTCTCCTTATTTATTAATAACTTACACATGAACTTACCTCAAGCCACCTGCATTCAATATGCTGATGACTCCACTTTAATCTGCACAGCCAAGAATATATCCTCTCTCCACTCCCTTACCCAAACTGTTTTTCAGAATGTTGAAAACTGGTTTATGCAACACTGCCTCCTCCTTAATCCCAAAAAAACAAAACTACTGCTTTTTACTCCTACTCATAAATCACCCATTCCTTTCTTCTCTATAACCTCTAACAATGGTACCAACATCAACCCAGAGACTACAACCTGCCTACTAGGTGTAACTATTGATAATCATCTCAACTACGATGAACACATAAACTCTACTATAAAGTCTGTTAACAGAAAACTTGGCACCTTCTATAGAATAAAACCCTTCCTTACCCCTCCTGCAAAGAAAGCATTTGCCCAAACCCACCTTATTTCTACCCTCTTCTATGCCTCTGTTATATATACCAACCTATCCAATAATAACCTTTCCAAACTCTCCACCTGTTATAACAGTATAGCTAGATTCATCACATGTTCCCCCTTTAAAACTCACCACTGCCTTAACCTCAAACAACTTGGATGGCTAGAACTGAAAAACCAGATACTCTTTCAACAATTACTTATTACACACAAGACCCTGTACCACCCTAACAACACCCCTATCCTCACTCATCTAATTACACCTTACACTAATCTAGCTACACTACGCTCTGCTAACAAGCTTCTAGTTTCCTCAAATAAAGCCAACAACAAAGCGGGGATTCACTTTTCTCAAACACTGCAGGAAAATTCTGGAATCGGCTTCCTGCTGAATTATCTACCCTTGCTTCTACTTCTCTTTTTAAAAAACATCTTAAAGCTCATTGGCTTTGTCCATGTACTAACCCGGACTGACTTATTTTTCCCCTTCTATTCTTAACCCTATCCCTTTTCCTTTAACCTGTACTTCCAAATCATACTACTACTCTTCCTCTTGAATAACACAATGACATATATATTCTCTTTCCTATAACTGTGACTTGCTCATACCATCTAGTGTGATTTGTAGAATTGTTTTTAGTTTAGTTTATTATAGAATTGTTTATTTAATTTCTACTAATACTGTTTAGTACACAAATGTATTATTATAACTGTTCACTAGACCATTGCTACCTCTGTATTTATTCTTAATAGTTCTATGTATTGTTAACTGTCTCAATATTCATGTTTGGAGCTTTTCTCCCCGGGCCTCTACTGAAAATGGACATATATCCAGCTAGACTAGCCCGGTCAACAAATGTAAAATAAATAAAATAAATAAAGCTAGCTATGAAAACAGAATTGTAGCAGATAGTAAAGAAACCACAAGGCCTTCTATAGTTATGTAAAGAATCTCCATGGCAATACCCAGATTGGGCATCAACTTCTATATCACTAGGTGAGTTGCAAACTGGCTCACAGATAGAACCCACAGTGTGAAAGTAGCTGACTCCAAGTCAGACTGCTGACCAGTCACGAGTGGAGTTCCACAGGGTTCGGTCCTGGGTCCTCTCCTGTTTGGTATCTACACTTCTCTGAAGTCCAGGGCAACATGAAGGAACTCTGGCTAACAAAGTTCGCAGACGATTGCAAGTTGGGAGTTATCAACTCACCAGTGATGTTGACATCCTACAGAAAGGCCTCACTGAGACCAACGACTGGTATCAGAACCATGGCCTTAAGCTCAGTGCTAAAAAATGTGTCATCATCCTCTTTGGGAAAAACCAGTTTCCCATGAATTACCTCATCGATGGTAGTCCACTGAACACAGAAGGCGTTATAAGAAATCTGAGAACACAGATTGACAGCAACCTCTCTTTTGACTACCACATTGCCACTGTGGTCAGAAAGTCCTTCAGTGTGGCACATCTCATTACTAAGGGTTTTGCATCCAGGAAGAAAGAGGTCATTGTCTCCCTCTACTCTTCCCTCATTAGGCCAGTCATCGAGTACAGTGCCCCATTTGGCATGTACCTCACTAGACACCTGCAACAACTGGAGAGGCCGCAAAAGTACCTCACAAAGAGGATCCTAGGCCTTAAACACTTGTCCTACATGGACAGACTGAAAAAAAACTCCCAACTATTCTCTGTCTCATATCTCCTACTTGGAGGCGATCTCTGCTTGATTTACAAAGCCATATCTGACCCAGCTCTGTTAGAAATGCTACATCTAAGTAAATCACAGTCCCTCCGCACCACATGCTCCAGAGACCTCAACCTCATTACCACAATCAACAGAACGTGCTGGAGGGACAGGTACATAACCCAGAGACTACCCATGCTATTGAATAGACCTACCATGCATGTTAAACAGAGCACCTAACTGGCCCACTTCAAGAGAAGTCTTGCTGAGTGGATGGAAAATAGAAAATCACCCCGCGGATCACTCCAGTGGCTCTTCTTGACACAGGCACTGGGAACTAAGGTCAGGTGGCACAATGTCAGGGTAATCCTATGGGCTAGGCTTGTAAAGGCTCCAGGGCCACTAGCCTAGTACACACTTATGAACCTATAAAAAGTAGAGACCGAACAGGGAAGGTCCCAGCACAGAACCCTGGGGAACTCCAGTGATGACTAGTCTCTTTGTGGAGATAACTTCCCCTATTTTGATCATCTCCGTGAGCCAGTTGGAAATCCAGTGGGTGACATAGGGGTTTATTCCCAGTTTATTTAACTTTACTACTATGCCTAAGGGGGGGGAATTGTATCAAAAGCTTTGGCCAGGTCAAGGTATGTTTTGTCTACTGTTTTGCTTTGGTGACGTTTTCAAAAAAAAAAAAAAATCCACCAAGTTGAGTAAGCATGACGAGCCCGTGATGAGTCCAAACCTGAGATGGATTTAGTGTTTAGAGGATGTTGTTCTTGTTTCACTGTTGCAGTCATCACACTTTGGTTTATCTGCCTGCAGGTAGCCCTCAGTCGGCCCGAATACCAGAGTCTTAGGATTTTTGCATCAGTTGCTGTCGCTTTTTCCATGACGTCAGGTCGTCAGGGGTATAAAATAGGCAGCCGACACCATTACATCAGTCTTTCTTGCCGAGCGGGAGCCCGAAGCAGAAGCAGTTCGCAAGTACCGGTCAGCCGCTAAGTGACATTTTCCGTTTTTGAGTCTGTAATCCTGAAGTCTTCTAAAGCTAAGTACCCTGTTGGGGATCCTTTTTTCTTGCTCTAACAGATGTCAGAAAAAGTTAACAATTGTCTTGCCTGTGGAAAGCAAATACTTCACAGAGATTTTCATTCTTACTGCATCACCTGTTTAGGCCCAGACCATGACGTCCCTCGCTGTCGGTTTTGTGCCTTGTTTAATGCCCGAACCATTTGTCGTTGGACTATCTTTGTCGCTAAATTCTTTCTCTCTCGCTCTCCATATTCCAAAATGGCTTCGATAAGCCATCTGACTACCGATCTTCCGAAAAAACGTAAAGATAGACAGAGACAGACAGCATAGGTCCAGAGCTGCTGATGATGCTTCCGATAAGCTAGTCGCTAGTCCTTCGGTACTCAGTGAGGTGCCTTTGCAGCCCCTGATGCCCGCTTCCACAGATTTGCAGGCATCTGCTGAGACCCATTTGAAGTCTGGTATGCCACAAGATGCTTCTTCGACTGTGGAACCTGCGGATGTCTCTACCTTGGATGGGTCCGGAGCCGCTGTGCAGGCACCGGCTTTTGAGAGTGTATTCCGACCTACCGATGTTCGAATTAAACAGACAACTTCATTTTTAGCTGAAACTACCAAGTTTCTAAGGCCCAGAGTACGCACTACGCCTAGAAAACCGATGACCAAAGTGCATGCTCAAGCTCCCATGCCACAAAAACAAATGCTTAGAATGGCTGAAGACCTTATTACCCTAATTAGGGGAAGCCAGCCTTCTCCTGCTAAGAGACAAAGAATTGAGTTTCATTCTGATTCTACAGACTAGGAGTCCGATGACTGACCCTTCCAATTATCAGGACATACCCTTATCAACTTATGAGGATTCAGATGCAGAATCTATTCCCTCTGCCTCCCCTCCAGAGGATTTTTCTTTTGGTGAACCTTGCATACTTTGAGAGCATTTCTGCTGGGAATGCCAGGACTACCCTCAGTCCAAAAAAGAGACTCTGAGAATTTTTAGAGTTGCCTCAGCACAGGCCGCTAGCTATACCCCCTGTCCTGGATGTTGTATATGATGTTTGTATGGAATCCATTCTTTCTCCAGATACTTTACCCCAGGCCCCTAGGAAACCTGACAAGTACTACAGAGTACCTGATTCCCACAAATTTCTCTTCAAGAATCCTACTGTGGATCCAGAGACCTAAAGGTATTAAGGCAACTACAGCCAAAAATCGTACCCCCTTCAGACAGGGATTCCAGAGCTTTAGACAGATGGGGTAAGAAGGTATATACCTCTGTAGTTCTTGCCATCAGGGCATTGAATTGCCAGTTTCACATGTTGAAGTACCAGCAGCATATTATGGAACTAATTTAACAAAAAAGGGTGTTGCTTCCAGATTGTGCAGAAAATTTACAAGAGCTAATGCATTCTGCAAACCAAATTAGTAAGCATAGTTTGCAGTGTGGCTTTGATATCGTAGAAGCATCTTGCAGGGCTGCAGTCACTGGGTCTGTACTGAGAAGGCATGCTTGGCTGAAGGAACAAACCTTGCCAGATCATGTCAAATCCAAATTACTAGACACTCCTTTAAATAAGGACTGTTTATTTGGCACCAAAGCAGAAGAGGTTCTTAAAAAAGATGGAAGAAAAAGCTAAATCTATGCAAACTATTGAAGAATTCTTACAAATGCAACCACCTAGATTCAGTAGGCGTTGGCCTTCTAAAAACTGATCCTTTCCAGCCCCTTCCAGGCCTTCTCAGACCAAACCCAGGGGAAACGGGCCACCCAGACTACAGTCTCAGGGTATGCAGAGCTCTAAACAATGGAGTGCCCCCACCTACAAAAGAGAGAGTGGTAAGCTGCCCCCTTATGGAAAAAGTTCACAATGACTTGTCAGTTATCCTGCCCAGCCCTGCCCAATTACTTGTGCCCCTAGAAGGAAAGCTTGCCCTTCATGCAAAAAGCTGGATGTTTATTACTCAGGACAGATGGGTCCTAAACATTGTATCCCAGGGGGCACAGATTCTACTTCCATATACTGCCAATCCCAAGTGGGTTTTCCAGACCTACCTCCAAACCAGTGGGCAGAGGCTCAAAAGCAGGTACTTTCCCTGCTCAATATCAGAGCTGTTCAACCTGTTCCAGAAGAACAAAGGGGGCAGGGTTTCTACTCAAGACTTTTCCTGGTGCCCAGAAAAGAGGGCTGTTGGCACCCAATCCTGGATCTGTCAACTCTCAACACCTTTCTGGTGGTCCCAAAATTCAAGATGCTAACCCTGTAACAGCTTCTCCCTATGTTAACCAAGGATGCCTGGTTAGTCACTCTAGACTTAAAAGAAGCTTATCTGCACATCCCCAAAAGGGAGTTATGCAGAAAATATCTACGCTTCAGGGCAGGCTCTATGCACCATTAGTTCTCTGCACTTTCCTTTGGCTTATCTACTGCGCCCAGAGTATTCACAAAGTGCCTGGCTCCAGCCATTGCATACTGCAGGCAGAGAAACATCCAAGTTTTCCCATACTTGGATGTCTGCTTGATTCAGGTGGACATTCAGGAATTGCTGCTTCAGCACCTGGCATTTGTAAAATGCCTTCTCCCTTCTTTGGGGTACACCAACGAAATCACAACTGTTGCCCAATCAAAAGATTGTATTCCTGGGAGCAAGCTTGGACACAACTTCCCAGATGGCATTTCTCACTTCAGAAAAACAGGTCTGTCTGACAAAATACTTCAAACAAATGGCCACCAGAACCCAGCTATCTGCAAGAAAAATACTACAAGCCCTAGGGTTCATGGTCTCATGTATTCTGCTAATTCCATATGCAAGACTGCATATGAGGAAACTTCAATGGTACTTAAAAAGTCTTTGGTGCTAACATTCTCAGGACCTGGAAACAGTGATTCCAGTCATACCTTGTCTAAAGGGAGAGTTCCTTTGGAAGGCAGAAGCATGCAACCACAACAAGGCACTGCTTTTCTCTCAACCCCTCGCTGCCCAAACCCTGACGACAGATGCATCAGACTATGTATGGGGGGCTCACATCGCAGGCAAATGCATTCTGGGCCACTGGAGCCCAGCCCAGATTCTCCTGCACATAAATCAAAAAGAGATGCTAGCTGTACAGAATGCTCGGACAGCCTTCAAATACCTAACCTTCCAGGACAACTGCTTATAAGAACAGACACCACAGTTATGTGGTACATAAACAAGCAGGGGGGAACCCATTCTTACCCACTCTGCAGGTTAGCCATGGCCCTGTGCAACACAGCCTTGCACAACCAAGTGCATCTACAAGCTCAGTTCCTGCCAGGCAAACATAATTCACTGGCAGACGACTTAAGCAGAAATCTCCTAGACCCACGCGAATGGAAATTGGAGCCCAACACCTTCAACCTTCTGATCCATAGGTGGGGGACATCGGAGGTGGACCTATTTGCCTCCCCTATGAACCACCAGGTGAGCAAATTCTGCTCCAGGAACCCTCACAGCAGGGTCTGGAAGGCGGATGGCACTATCCTTTCAATGGGAAAACCTCTCAATTTATGCCTTTCCCCCTCTGCCCCTCCTCTTAAAAGTATTACTCAAGATAAAGCAGGACAGGCTAAGGGCAATTCTTATTGCCGCAGACTGGCCACACCAGCACTGGAACCCACTCTTACGCAGTCTGACAACAGTGCCACCCTGGCACCTTCACCAGAATCCTAGCCTACTGTCCCAGCAGGAGGGACAGATTTTGCATCTACAGTTGCAATCCCTAAACCTTGCAGCCTGGCTTATCCCTTGAATACACCACAAGCAGCCCTCAGCAAACAGGTGCTGGATGTCATTCTTGAAGCCAGAAGGCCTAGTACTAGGAAATCCTATGCTGAAAAGTGGAAAAGATACTGTTCTTGGAGTCGTCTCAAGGGAGGGACACACCAGTGTCCTCCTTACCTCTATTCCTGAATTACCTAGCAGAGCTACTCCACAGAGGCCTATCCTTCTCTTCCATTAAGATTCATGCCTCTGCCATCTCAGCTCATTATAATACTGAGCTACCTCTATTTTCTCACCCTCTCATCAAACAGCTCCTGAGAGGGGCTAACAACTTAACCCCCCCAGGAGAGCACCCACCCCTGCCTGGGACCTTAACTTTGTACTGGAAAAGCTCATGCTTCCCCCTTTTGAACCTGCAGCTTCAGCAGAGTTAAAATTCCTCTCTTGGAAAACAGCCTTGCTTTTAGCCATAACTTCAATAAGAAGAGTGTCTGAGTTACAGGCACTAATGGCTGTGGAACCCTTCATTATTTTCCATGCTGACAGGGTTTCCCTCAGGATTAACCTGTCTTTTATGCTTAAGGTGGTGTCCAGTGTGGCTCTAAACCAATCCATCCATTTGCCAACCTTCTTCCCTAACCCTCAGAATAAAGGGGAAAGGATCCTGCAGTCCTTGGACATGCACAGACAGCTCAGGTTCTACTTTGACAGGGCTAAACCTTTCAGAAAATCTGACCAGCTGCTAGTCAGCTTTGCTACAGGTGCAGAGGGTAAGGCCATTTCAAAGCCAACTATTTCCAAATGGATAGCACACTGCATTCATTTCTGCTGCAACCACCATGGAAAACCTACCCCACAGGGGATCAGGCCACATTCCACTAGGGCGACTTACACCTCTACAACATTTTTCAGGGGAGTCCCTACCAGGGATATTCTGGAAGCTGCAACCTGGAGTTCTGTTCACACCTTCACCAATCATTACCACTTACCAATCTTTTTCTAAATCCAGAGCTAGATTTGCTACAGCAGACTTGCAAGGCCTACTAGCCAGCCCTAACACTTCTTGACTGCCTCCACCCTCCCTCAGCTTTGGGAATCAACCCAAGTGTGATGACTGCAACAGTGAAAGACAAAGAACATAGTACAATTGTGTACACTTACCATAAATGTAGATGCTCGAGCGTATTCACTGTTGCAGTCCTGGTTTCTCTCCCTCCAGCCCCCTGGCTTTCTATCTCCTCTCTGTGGCCATTCCTAATGGCATTGGTACTTGCTTTTTACTGGTAGTGTTCCCCACCATATACTAGCTTTCTGTTTGGGGGCTCCTGACATTTGGGGCAAGAAAAACTTATGTAATGGTGTTGGCTGCCTGTTTTATACTCCTGACGACCTGACATCATGGAAGAGGCGACAGCAACCGACACAAAAATCCTAAGAGTCTGGCATTCGGGCCGACTGAGGGCTACCTGCAGGTAGATAACCCCAAGTGTGAGGACTGCAACAATGAATACACCCAAACATCTGCATTTATGGTAAGTGTACACAACTGTACTTTCTGTATGCCCTGATTGATAAGTCTTTCTATGGCTAGGCATATGAAGCTGGTCAGACTTATAGTTCTGTGGAAGGTCCCCCGTTATGCTGAGGAATGACCAGCTGATTTCCATTCTCTTGGTACAAATCCTGTATGGAGACTGAGATTGATCAGTGTTTTAAGGGTATGGCTAAATCGTGCTTCATGCTATTTCAGATGCATCCAGGAATATTGTCAGGACCCATCGATGTAGTATTTTTAGCTTTTGATGGCATTTTGAGGATGTGGTCTTGTGTGATAGCTGGAAGTGAGCCTTTGCATAGTATAAATAAATAGATTGATCCAACTTAAGTTGCTCTGCTGCTGTGAGCTATTGGTCACATAGTGCTATTTCTTCTTTGAAGAGTTCTCTGAAGTATTTTTTATGCTACTTTATCTGTCTTTTACATTTGAGTATGGTAACAGTTTAACATAAACACTACATCTGGGAGAACTATATTATGTTAACATGTTCAGGCGCCATACCTCTCAACCTCTTAGTGCAAGAAATCTGGACAAAGCCTGACAAAATGGAGGGGGGGGGGGTTAAATGTTGCTCTTATAAACTTAGAAAGTTGCTAGAGTAACAGAGTCTGTGTTAACTTACATTTTTCTAAGGATTTCATGTCTTACCATCAAATGTACATCATGATTTAGTGATTAAAATCCTTAGATCATCCCATTGATTCGCCAGTAAACCACACACTTTGAGAAATATACCAAAAATATGAGGCAAAAATCTGGACATTATAGCGGTACTGAAAATTCATATGCAGTCTGCCATAGAAAGTACTGATGTTCATCGTGTTACCCTGCTGCAGTCATCACACTTGGGTTATCCTGTCGTCAGGCGGCCCCGCAGTCGGCCTGAATTCCAAAGTCTTGGTCCGGCGTCGGTTGCTGTCGCTTCTTCCCTGACGTCAGTGCGCCAGGGGTATATAAGAGGCATCCAACGCCATTTTCTTCAGTCTTTCTTGCCGCGCGGTGCCCGAAGCAGAAGCAGTTCGCAAGTGCCGGTCGGCCGACACTGAAATTTTCTAATCGAATTTCAGTCTGAAGTCTTCAAAGCTAAGTACCCCGTTGGGGAACCTTTTCTTGCCTCAGTCTGATGTCAGAAAAAGTTAACAATTGTATTTCTTGTGGGAAGCAAATGCCTCATAAGGACTTTCATTCTTATTGTATACCTTGCCTAGGCCCAGACCACGAAGGAACTGGCTGGTTGCTTAGGTGATTTGCCATGCAGCCAAATTTAAGGTTTTGAGCTGACTGTGTAGAATCTGACTGCCTTGCTGTGTGAGCAGATGAGGAATTTGTGGTAAAATCCATGGTGGGCCCTGGGCCATGTTCCTTAGTAGTGGGTACCAGTGCTGGCATGGCCAGTCTGGGACAATGAGCATCATTCAGGGTCTCTCCATCCTGACTTTCAGCAGCACCTTTGTGAGAAGGGGCAATGGAGGAAAGGCATATACTGTCAGCATTTTCCAACTGAATGAAGGACCTCTTACATCCAGGACAGCTTATTCGCCACTGCAGTTTTGTAGGGCCTTCTAGCCTCCTCTAACCCTGTTTGACTCCACCTCCCATCCTTAGCTTTGGGATTTTACCCATGAACTATTACAATACAAACAGAAAAAAGATGGCACACATGATGAGATTATTAGATTCATTACCACTTTTGGAAAAAATCACCAACTGGTCAGGAACACACTTAACAACAATTGGAATATACTACTAGCTAATGACCATCTTCGTCATATATTGGGCAACCAATGTTCCATTTCATATAGGAGAGGCAAAACTTTGGGTACATTATTTTCTCATTACAAACATCAGGATAGTGGGGGTGCTACCTATAGGCAACTTACCATTTCAGGGGATGAATTGTTGGGAACTTTCCCCTGTGGCCATTGTACCTCTTGCGGCCAAGTTAACAAGCTCAAACAATTCACAAGTGCTAATACAAGCAAAGTATTTGATGCTCGTGTTTTTGGTAATTGTTCATCAAGTTGGGTCATTTATTTGGCCACGTGCCATTGTCAAGCTTTTTATGTGGGCAAAACTTCACGTTCTTTGAGAATCAGAATAGGTGAACATCGAAGTGATATTCGCATCCAGAAACCCACCAATGCTTTATACCAACACTCTATCAAACATAAATCAGCCAAATTTATGTTCATGATTATTGATAAGATTCAGGGAAACAGACACAATCAGCTTGGTTGGCAGAGCATTCTCAGCCACAAAGAAAAATACTGGATAGTACACTTAGGGGCTTTATTCCCACCAGGACTCGATGACCATTTATAGATAAATATAGTGAATAAATATAGTGATCAATATACAGTTTTGATAAGTGCAACTAGGGATTTACACTGCATAGTCTAGCAGATTCTTTTAGATTAGTATTGCATTATACAAAACACATCTATCACAATGTGATAGATTGCTGACTATGTTCATGCTTTTTGTACTGGAGATGTTTAATATTTGGTATATATCATCTTTTTGCAGTACTTATTTCTCATGATTATTTTTTTATATGTCATCTTTTTATTTATTATTTATAGGTCAAATTGTGATATATATGCTGTTTACAAATACCATGGTAGTAATATACGTCCTTACATCCATGCATGGTCTGGAAGATACCACGTTTTTTATTGGCTATTGCATCCTATATATATCTTGCATTTTCACTGGTGAATGGTTTTTACTATTGTTCCTCACTGAAGAAGGTATTGACCGAAACTAGTCTGAGGACTTGGGATTTAAATTGGTGTATTTCATGCACCATCTCGCTTGCCAATAAAGCTATTGGAACTGCCTTTGCTGGCCCTTGTGTGGTTTTTTTTTTTTTTTTTTTTTTTTTTTTATTTCCCAAAAGCATAGCATCAAGCCTCGTTATAAAATTTGGACATAACTTCATAAATATTTAAATCATCTGCTGAAGTTTCTATTGCGATGTCTTTTTGTTTACCAGTAAACAACAGTATTAACTGTAAAGGCATACATTAATTTTTGCAGGTTTATACCAATGCCCAAGTAATTTGTCAATTTTCATAGAGTATATTTTCATCAAACCAAAATGGGATTCTGAAGTTGGAAGTCATCCACTGCTACCAGTGAAAAAGGCTGCACAAACTTGAGATCTGATATTGTCATTTTCATTCATTCCTCATCTGTTGGGTTTGGATTTGACTCCGCCACTTTTTCTAGCTCATAGAACACTAAAACTCTCAGGCTCCTCCCTTTACCCACAATGCGCAAGCCACTTAAATGCCTCAGATCTCATTGATCGCCGTAGCGTTTGGACGTAGGATCACAAAACTGTCTTATTGATTTTATATTAGTTTCTTAATTATCTTGGCTTTAGTCCTCCTGTAAACATTTCTAATTATCTTTAAAATTTCTCACTTATATTTTATACTCCTTCTCTAAATTTCTTTCGTCTTTAGAGTATTTTTTGTACCATTGTTGGTATGTTGGTATTCTGTCCCTTTTTTCCTGTATTTGAGTACTCTTCTTTTTTTTTTTCCTTAAAAAAAAAAAAAAAAAAAGTGTATATGCTTGTGTAAATAAATAAATATATATATGTTTTCTTTCTAAATTTAATATTATTAATCTATCCAACATGCCTGAGAAAACCGTCAGGTTTTTAAAAATTTGTGGCCTGGAGCCCAAAATCCCAAATTCAGAAGTGCACTCCAAATGAGTATATTTTTTTTGGAATCTTCACATTTAGATGCCATCTGTGATGTTTGCAAGGGACTTAATTCCTGTGTGCTTATTAATTGAAAGAGCAAGCTGATTTTGAGAAGTTTACTGCCTTCTAAGCCTGCTTCAACAGTTTCTGGGGCTCAGACCCCCAAAATGTCAGATAAAAATGAGAGATCTGTACTCCAAAAACTTCCTTAAGTGATGATCTGATCTGACTGTAACTTTGAACTCTGCTCCAACTGCTGAGCCTCTTCAGCAAAAATATCGGATCCGATTACTTCAGATCTGAAATTTAGACCAGAGAAGTCACCCAGGATCCACTCATTTCAGTTCCTGCAGGAGCCAGTCACGTCTTGACTCCCTTCACCCCTTTTGGCTTCTCTACGACATAACTCCAGATTTTCCTGTACAGACTAATCCACACCAGGTCTTCCAGGAGCCTGTCCAAAGCAGACATGAACAGGATGATGAAGTTTCTCTGTACACAGATACAGATGGCAGTTTTTCCAGTTTTTCCAGTTCTGACTTCATCAGGTCCGGAGACCTTTGTCAGTAGTACACCACCCTGATCCATCAGATCTGAAAGTCCAGGAGTAGTGTGTATCGGATCAGAAGATGTTAGCATCTTTCACTCCAGTGGTGTCTCTGAGTGGTCTGGTGCCAAACACTTTGGGCTGGACAACTCTCAGAGCCGTGTAGTTGGTGCTGTCTCCTGGGTGGTGGACTGTACTCTGAAATTACTTGAGTCATCACAGCTCAACTCTGACTCCTGCCTCAAGTAGTTTGACTTTGGGGAGTGGGGAACTGACAGTCTGTAAACCTGCCTTCTTGGATCCATCAGTTTCTCTTTCTCCCAGGCATTCTGCCTTCGAGGTAGTGGAGTGGGTCTTCTCTCTGCCCAGAGTTCAGCCTTTTCTACCCTTCTCTGACTTCGTAGTCTCATTAGTTTCTGTCCAAAGCCTCTGTCATCTGTTCCACTGGGACAACCAGCCTGAACCAGTCTCCAGACTACCCAACAGGGTATAGTTCTCTTCTGATACCTTCCCGGAACATCCCACCGAGAAGGTTCCTTAGAAGAGGAAGTGTAAAAGGAGGCACTTAGACTCTCCAGAAGAGTCTGTCATGGTGGACACCGACTTTGATGATGGGGAAGGGTCCCCCAGATCACCACCCAGTGATGCCTCATTTGGAGACAACTTAGAACTCCTAAAGCAAAAAGATAGTTTGTCCCCCAGTAACCATTCCCAAGAGTAGTCTGTGTTCCTGGAGGCCTTTGGCACTGGCCCATCAATCGTCTCGGTGACTCCGCCTGCCGATGAACTCTCTGTAGTTTCTTGACTAGTGTGGAAGGAACCTGACATACTAGAACTGATCGCCACGTGACCAGGTGGAATCCTGGCACCACCTAAGGATAGATCACACTGGGGTAAAGGAGTACCTGTTGATGCCATGATTATAGCAGTGGCCACTGAAAAGGAATTGGCAGAAAAAAGTTCCTCTGTCCACCCTACCTAACTTTTTACAAGACTGCAGAGGGATTTGATAAGGAACTTAAAAAAAATCCATCTCTGGGGCCATATTCTCTGAGGTACAGAGTACTGTTGCCTTGCAGTTGGGTACTCTATAAACTATTTCAAATTTGTGCATGAGGCACATCTCTTATGTAGCCAAAGGTACCTCAGGGGTGGCGGGTTTGGACATTACCATCAGGAGACATGCCTGGATGCACTTATGTGACTTTATGAAACTTTTCATCTTTCGTCAGTGCTTCCTTTGACAGAACCTTATTATTTGACCCCAAAGTTAAAGATACTCTCTTTAGGTGTGAGTGGGAAGGAAAAACTGTGTCTGCTGTGGGCGTAGGTTTTTCAACCCCTCAGCTGTCTTTTTCTAAGAACCAATGAAGTGGAAGAAAAATGTAGATCAAGGAATCCCAGGGCCCCTTCCAAGGTCCGTGTGGAGAGAGTTCCCCCAGGGGCGAAGGAGGGACTTAAATGGAAGATACCGTCCACATTGCAGAGGTGGTCCACATAACCAGGGATCCAGATATACCTTTTCTGACAGATGTTCTCAACACTCCTGATAGGAGGCCTAACTGTCCATCTCTGGAGGCTGTCGGGGGGGGGGGGGTATCTATTCCTGCACCAGAGAGCCTGGTTAGAAATCACAAAAGATTCATGGGTGTGAAGGATAATATTCAGAAGTTGTAATACCATTTTCCCATCCACCCCCATTGAGAGGGAAGCAGCAGCAGTAGAAATAAACAATCTGCTAGAAAAGCGGGTCATCCCAAGTGGTTCCTCCAGACCAGAGACAGTCCATAACTTATTCAGGATTATTTTTAGTGCCAGAGAATACAAGACTGGAGACCTATCAGTTCAGCATGAAAAGTTTTGTATGGTCACAGTTCAGTCCATTTTGCCGTTTCTGCACTAGGACAACTGGATGTGCTGGAAAGATCTTGAGGATGTGTACTGTTGCATAAAAATGAACAGGCTGTCCAGTCCAGGAAATATCTATGCTTTTGGCTGGGAGCCAATCCTTACCAATTCAGAATGATGTCCTTGGGTCTCAGCACAGATTCCAGAGTGTTTACCAGCTGTATGGCAGTTGTTGCGGCTCACTTGAGACTGCAGGGATTCCAGGTGTTTCCATCTTTAGATGACTGGCTTCTAACTGCTCTGACTAGGCATTATGTAATTCAAATTCGGGACTACTTACTCCATTTCTGCTCTTGTCTGGGAATTTCCGTCAATTACAACAAATCTCAACTTGAACCAGTTCAGAATTTGGAATTCATCTGTGGCCTTTTCAAGGCAGTCACTCGAATAGCTTCTGTTCCCTGTGTCCTGAATTCAAACAATCCAGTTCCAGGTCAAAAAGGTCATTCAAAGCCACTTACTTAGCTCATGGGATACTCCAAGCACTAGAATCTATGTCAGTGGCAATCACTGTTGTACCATTAGCAAGGTGCCCTTGGATCCATTCCAGTCAGATACAAGAAGGCCGTCCCTTTGATGTTCATCATGCATACAGCTGCAGTCATAACAGATGGGTTCTCCTGCCATCAGGCGGGTCCTCGGTCGGCCGAATTCCAAAGTTTAGGTCCGGCGTCAGTTGTCGTCGCTTCTTCCCTGACGTCAGTGCGGCAGGGGTATAAAGGAATCAGCCAACACCATTTTCTTCAGTCTTTCTTGCCACGCGGTGCCCGAAGCAGAAGCAGTTCGCAAGGCCGGTCGACCAGCTCCTGAGATTACGAATATTTTTCAACCGAAGACTTCTAGAAAGCTAAGTACCCCGTTGGGGAAACTTTTCTTGCCTCAGACCGATGTCAGACAAAGTTAATAATTGCATTTCATGTGGGAAGCAAATACCGCATAAGGATTTCCATTCCCTCTGTATACCTTGCTTAGGCCCAGACCACGACGTCTCGGCCTGTCGTTTTTGTGCTACATTCAACAGACGCACTATTAAGCATCGGGCGGAGTTCGCCCAACACTGTTTTGGCAAAAAGTTTAATTACAGCATGTCGTCGGATACTCCGACTCCAATTTTGAGTAAACGACGTAAAGATAAGGGCCGACATATGAGGTCTGCGACTTCTACCGACACCACGCTAAAGCCGACTACATGTGCTCCGGTTCTCAGCAAGGCGCCTACGCAGCCCCTGACTACCGATGACACTTCATTAGCGGTGTCTTCTGTGCCCGAGGTCGCAGGCTCTTCGGCCCACACCCCGACTACAGATACCGAAGTCACTCTTGGCGGGGAAACTCCGAGTTCAGACAGGCCTGCCACCTCTCAAGGTGTCTTCAGGCCTTCTTCTTCTTTTTCCATTAAGGCTTACACTAAATCTAAAGCAGCCATGCATTCTAAAAGACAAGCTCCACAGGGCCCCTCTCAAGGCCCCATGCCTAAAAAGGCTCAGGGATTTCCTCTTGCTCCCTCAGCACAGGCCTCTGGCTATACCTCCTGTCTTAGACATATTAGTTGATGTGTATTCAGAGGCCAGCCTTAACCCAGATTCTTTACCTCCAGCTCCAGTCAAGCCTGACAGGTATTACCGGGTGCCTGATTCACACCAATTCCTATACAAAAGCCATGTGGCTGACCCAGAAACTATTTCACAGGGTCCCAAGGGAATTAAGGCCTCCACTGCCAAAAATCCATTACCTTCAGAGAGAGATTCCAGAGCTTTAGAAAGGTGGGGGAAAAAGGTATACACCTCGGCCACTTTAACCATGAGGGCATTAAACTGTCAGTTCCATATGTTAAAGTATCAACAGTTTTTGTTATCTCAGTTGAAAAGCAAAATGTCACAACCTGAACAACCAGACTTGAAGGAGTTGCAGGATTTGTTGCACAGTGCAGAGCAAGTGGGTAAACATACCTTGCAATGTGGTTTTGATGCATAAGAAGCCTCTTGTAGAGCTGCTGTTACAGGATCAGTCATACGTAGGCATGCTTGGCTCAAAGAGCAAACCTTGCCAGATCATGTCAAAGCTAAATTACTAGATGCATCTCTTCAAAAAGATGTATTGTTTGGTGTTAAAGCTGAGGAGGTATTAAAGAAAATGGAGGAAAAGGCAAAATCAATGCAAACAGTGAAAGATTTCCTACAGGTACAACCGCCACGTTTCAGTAGAAATTGGCCTTCAAAAAATTGGTCCTTTTCAGCCACAGACAGACCTCAAAGAGGTAGATACAGGCGCCCGAGAGGTAGAGGGCAATCTCAAGGATCATTTAGAGGCAGACAATGGCAAACACCTACACCAAGAGGGGGTGAGGATAGTTCACAGCCATTCAGAAAGCAGACTCAATGACTTTCCCCTTTGCATGCCAAGCAAGGCTCAAATGGCAGCACCTTTAGGCGGAAAACTGGCATTATTTTCGAAAAATTGGCATATTGTCACAAAAGACAAATGGATCCTGGACATTATAGACAGAGGCTATAGATTCCACTTTCACACCCTTCCAAAAATGAGAGGCATGCCAAACCTGCCAACAATCAAAGGGCAGAGGCACAAAAACAAATTTCAGATCTCATGGACATGAAAGCTATTCAAGAGGTACCTGCACAAGAACAGGGTCAAGTTTTTTTATTCCAGACTATTCCTGGTACCAAGGAAGGGCAAAGATTGGAGACCTATTTTGGACCTATCCATCCTAAACACATTTTTACTCATACCAAAGTTCAAGATGCTCACATTACAGCAGCTTCTTCCCATGCTGGGCAAGGAGTCTTGGCTGGTGACATTGGACCTCAAGGAGGCATACCTGCATGTCCCAATCAGACAAGATTGCAGAAGATATCTCAGATTTCTTGCAGGTTCATCCAATTATCAATTCTCTGCATTGCCCTTTGTTTTATCTACTGCGCCCAGAGTGTTCACGAAATGCCTGGCATCAGTAATTGCCTTCTGCAGACTTCAAGGGATACAAATATACCCATATCTGGACGACTGCCTGATCCAAGAGGACAGCAAACACACTCTTCTGAAACACCTGGCGTTTGTAATAATGTTGTTGAAGTCTCTGGGATACACAGTCAACAAAAAGAAGTCAAGACTAATACCCTCTCAAACAATAATTTTCCTGGGTGCCAGCTTGGATACGAACACCCAGATGGCCTACCTCACGCCAGAGAAACAAGGGCAATTAACTCAATACTTCAGAAAACTGGCAACCTTCACCAGGCTGACTGCAAGGAAAAATCCTGCAGGCTGTTGGATTCATGGCATCTTGCATCCTGCTTAATCCCATGTGCAAAGCTGCATATGAGGAAACTTCAATGGTACCTAAAAAACTTATGGTCTCAACACAGCCACAGTTTGGAAACAATCATACCACTGATTCCATGTCTTCAAAAGGAATTTCTGTGGTGGGCTCAAGCATGCCAAAGAAACATAGGTCTCCCATTCTGCAAGCCTCAAGCAAATCAAGTCATCACAACAGACGCCTCGGACTACGCCTGGGGGGGCGCACATGACAGATCGGTGCATTCAGGGCAAATGGTCACAAAAAGAAAAGCACCTACACATCAATCAAAAGGAAATGCTAGCAGTAATAAATGCTATTATGGCTTTCAAAGACCTACTGCATCCAGGGCAGCTGTTGATAAGAACAGACAACACCACAGTGATGTGGTACATAAACAGGGAGGAACTCATTCATATCCCCTGTGCAGACTAGCCATGACCCTTTGGAACACGGCTCTGGAATTGCAAATCCAACTTCAAGCACAATTCCTGCCAGGAAAGGAAAACACACTGGCAGACAACCTGAGCAGAAATATGACAGATCCACACGAATGGAAGTTGCATCCTCAAGTTTTTACAATGATAATTCAAGCATGGGGAAGGCCAGACATAGATCTCTTTGCCACCCACAGTAATTACCAATTGACAAAATTCTGCTCAAGGACCTTTCATCCACAGGCCTGGAAAGTGGACGCACTCTGTTTCAGTTGGACAACAATGACGGTTTATGCCTTTCCACCTCTTCCACTGCTGGCCAAAGTTCTATTAAAAGCCAGAGCAGACAGACCAAAGATGATTCTCATTGCTCCAGACTGGCCAAGACAACACTGGTACCCACTCCTGAGGAGCCTGACGCATTCCCCACCATGGATCCTGCCTCTAATGCCTCTTCTACTGACTCAGCACAACTTCAAAACTCTTCACAGTCAGCTGAAAACACTCAATCTAGCCGCAGGGAGAATTCCTTAAATTCACAGAAGACCCTACTCTCCAAGGAGGTGCAGGATGTCATTTTGGAGGCCAGAAGGCCTTCTTCTAGAAAAGCCTACTCCGCAAAATGGAAACGGTTTTGTGTCTGGAATCAGAAAAAGGGTCAGAATCCTGGAATACTTAATTTACCTCAAATACTACAGTACCTAGCCGAGCTGCTAAGCAGTGGACTTTCATTCTCCTCCATCAAAATCCATGCCTCAGCCATTTCTGCAGAGTACAACACTGATCCTCCTTTATTCTCTCACCCTCTCTTAAGACAGTTCCTCAGAGGGGCTAAGAATAGAAAACCCCCAAGGAAGCGACCAGTACCGGCTTGGGACCTCAATTTCATTCTAGAAAAACTAACCCTGCCTCCTTTTGAGCCAGCTGCTTCAACAGATCTGCAATATTTGTCATGGAAAACAGCCTTCCTTCTAGCTATCACGTCAGCATGCAGGGTTTCGGAACTACAAGCCCTCATGGGCGTGCAGCCTTTCATCATTTTCCATCAGGACAGAGTTTCCTTACGAACCAATCCTTCATTTATGCCACAGGTAGTATCCAGGGTAGCCTTGAATCAGGCTATCCACTTACGTACGTTCTACCCTAATCCACAAAACAAAGGGGAGAGGCTACTACATTCCTTGGACATTCACAGACAGCTCCGTTATTATTTGGACAGAACAAAGCCTTTCAGAAAATCGGAGCAACTCTTTGTGTCCTATGCTACAGGTGCTCAAGGGAAGCCTATTTCCAAACAGACAATCTCAAAATGGATAGCCCACTGCATACGTTTTTGTTACTCTTTTCATGGTAAAACTACTCTTTTCATGGTAAAACTGTACCTACAGGCATCAGATCTCACTCCACAAGGGCCACAGCTACCTCTGCTGCTTTCCTCAGGGGGGGTTCCTACCAAAGATATTTTGGAAGCAGCCACTTGGAGTTCTGTACATACTTTCTCCAAGCACTGTCACCTACCATAATACTCCAAAACTAGAGCGGGCTTTGCCACTGCAGTCTTGCAGGGCATCCTGGCTCCACCTAGTTCAACTTAGTGCCTACCACCCCTTTATTAGCTTTGGGATTCTACCCATCTGTTATGACTGCAGCTGTATGCACGATGAACATAGTACAGTTTTGTACCTACCATAAATGTAGATGTTCGAGTGCTAATACAGCTGCAGTCCAGGTTTCCCTCCTTCCTTCCCCTCTTGGGACAATCCTTATGGCTAACACCTCCTCATACAACCTCATTGGGGTATTCTTTTATGGTGTATTTGCTTGCAACTACTGTTTTTTGATTATATTGCATTTGCTTTACTACATAAATTTATGTTTTGCCTTCCTTCTGGGGGCACCTGACATCTCGGGCAAGAAAAACTGAAGAAAATGGCGTCGGCTGGTTCCTTTATACCCCTGTCGCACTGACGTCAGGGAAGAAGCGACGACAACCGACGCCAAACCTAGACTTTGGAATTCGGCTGACCGAGGACCCGCCTGACGGCAGGAGAACCCATCTGTTATGACTGCAGCTGTATTAGCACTCAAACATCTACATTTATGGTAGGTACAAAACTGTACTTTCTCCTTCAGCCCAAGGCCACGTTCACTACTTCTGGGAACGATAGTCCAAGGTACTGATCCCCCAAAGAGGCCTACTTTGCATATCAATGTCCTGGAGATGAGAGCTGTCCTACTAGTGTTGCAGGCCTTCCAAGAAGCTTTTCCAACTGGGGCTGTTGCAATTCAGATGGACAGTATGTCCGTAGTCTGGTACATCAACAAGCAAGGGGGAATCGGAGCTTACCCTCTTTGTTGAGAAGCTATGAGAGTATAGCAATAGGCAATCTCATCCAGTTATTTTCTGATAGCAGTGCACATTCCGGGGAAATCCAAAGTGATTGCAGACAAATTAAGCAAGTCTATTCTAATGCCTCATGAGTGGTTTCTCAACCTGAAGGTGGCGGAGAGGATTTCCCATCTATGGGGCCGCCGGCCATGCTGCAATCTCTTGAGTCTCCCCTCATTAACAAGTGCAGCAGGTTCTTTGCCCTGAACCCTCCAGTAGGAGGAGACCCGGAAGGGCACTCTGCTTCACAGTTGGCCCTGCAGTCTCCTCTATGCTTACCCCCCCATACTCCTCATTCCCAAATTTCTGTACAAAGTATGTTGATTGAAGAGCACAGTTATCTTCAGTGCTCATCACTGGCCCCATACAATCTGGTTTCCTTTCCTTTGTCCTCATCATATACACTAGTCATGGATTCTGGATCAAACTCCAGAGCTACTTTCTCACCTGGCAGACATGACTCGTACAGACATTTCAGGCCTCATGTTGACTGCATGGTTTCTCCAGTTCCATTGATCGTCAGACAGTCCAGGCTCTCCTCCCCTGTCTGTCACATTATTTTATCATCCCACAAAGCTTCCACTAGAAAAATGTACAAAAGTAAATGGAAAAGATTTGTGTTTTGGGCACATAAAAAGAATCTACACTCTTTCAGCAACAGTGTCTGTCTGTGACCTTTCAGCTACACTTTTCATTGAATGGGCTAGCTCCTCAATTGTCAGAATACAATTAGTAGCAATTTCAAATTGTCATGTAGCAGTAAATAACTCAACCTTAGCTTCTTCTAAACTTTGCAAATTCTGTTATGAGGAACTTATTTACTTAGACCTACTCTGAAGGATCCTGCTCCTCCTTGGGATTTAAATATTGTTCTTCAGGTCTTAATTCAACCCCCTTTTAAACCATCAGCTAAGTCTGATTTAATCTTTTTGACCTGGAAGACTATGTTTCTGGTTACTATCACTTCTACCAGAAGAGTGTCTGAACTTCAAACTCTTTCATCTAAGCCCCTTTATTTAATTTTCCATAAGGACAGAGTATTTTTAGGAACCAACCCTTCCTTTCTTCCTAAGGTGGTGTCAGAATCCAGTATCAGTCAGGTTATCAGCCTACCAGTTTTTTTTCCAAAGTTTTCAAATAAGAGAATATATGTTACATTTGTTGGATGTTCACAGTTAGTTTTTATCTTCACAGAACCAAAGATATTAGGAAATATGAGTAATTGTTTGTTTTCTTTTCTAATTCAAATTTAGGCAAACCAGTTTCCAAAGTGACCTTAGCTAAGTGCCAAATGGTTGACTGATTGTGTTACCTTTGTCTGCAAAAAAGTGGGTTTGCCTTTACCAAAACTACTTAAAGCCTGTTCCACTAGATCTATGGCAAGTTCTTCAGCCTTTTTGTCTAGAACTTCCTTGGATGATATTTGTGCAGCTGCAACTTGGGCTAAGCCTCATACCTTTATTACTCGTTACAAATTGGATCTGTACTCTAGAGGAAGAGCAGTTTTTGGATCAGCTGTGCTCAGGAATATTCTTAGAGTCCACCTGGGATTTGGGTAGCTGAGGGCTCTGTTCCAACAGTTGAGGAATGAATGAACATAACAACATCACATAAGTTATGTACGCACCATGAAGATCCATTTATGTTGTCCATTTTCATTCTCCCTCATCCTCCCTCCCACTAACCCTCTTCCATTCTTTACTCCTTGAAGATCAAAGGATATTAGAGGAACCATTGTTACTTTGAGTCCCAGATTCCAATTTTTCATGTTTCTTAACTATTGTACAGGTCTGTGGGCAGCAGCATTATGGCTAAAGGGAGGAGCTTTAGAGTTTGTGTTTTTTTTCCAAGCTGGAAAAAGCTTCCGAGTCCGATCCTAGGGTCGGATCTGAACCCAACAGTTGAGGAAGAATGAGAATGGACAACACAGATGGAACTTTATGGTGAGTACAAAATTTCTTTTTTCTAAACACTTGAGCTTCATGCGAGACCTCTGAGATCCTCATGCACACAGTTTACTGTTTAAACTGCTGTAAAAGCATATACTTGAAGTAAACCATATACTGCTGGAAAAGCTAACTTAAAGCATGCTGCAGAGGAAAAATTACAGTTAGTGTCCCACAAAAGAGATGCTGCTGTTTGAGTCCCAAACTGAGGAAGTAACTGCAGAATTATTGTGACCTCGATACTTTCTATTTGCAGTTTCAGTTGTCTTTACTTACACAAATTCAGTCATTTTGTATACCTTGTAAATGTTTGCATTATGTACAGTTTAGTGTCCAGTTTTCTGTAAATTTCAATTTAACCAATGCTGTTGAAGTATTGTTTAATTTGAAGTTGAACTGTAGCTAATGAATGTGCATTTTCTAACCCTCTGATTTTTATTTTTGCTTAGTGACATTGATATCGTAGTTTATGGGAAATGGGAGACCCTGCCTCTCTGGACCTTAGAAGAAGCCCTTAGAAAGCATAACATAGCTGAAGAAAATTCTGTGAAAGTACTCGACAAAGCAACGGTATAGTTTTGAATAAACAGTATAAATGTTTGAGTGAACCACTATTAAAAAAGTGCATTTAACTTTTCAGGCAAACTTTTTTGGTATAGAGCATGTTCTGAAATTTCTATACATTTGCTCATGCCTTAAGTGTTAATTTGCTGAGTTTTTTTCCCTTTGCTGAGCATTTTCATAGTTGCATGCCGATATATATACGTGCAGTCCATTTTTTGGTTTACCTCATGTTACCAACACCATTGTACTTCTGCGTTCCCACTTTATACTTCCCACTTTACACGCATCATCATATCTTCCATTTCTTTCTGCGTCTGGTTTCTTCCACCCCACCCGCAGTAGTTTCAGTTTCTGTCTTTTTTTTTTCTATCTGTGTATAATAATACTTTACTGGTAGTTTTCAGCTGTGTTTGATTGCAGATAACTGTTGAAAAAGGAAGTAGTTGATGTCTTTGTGAAATTCTTTCAGCTTTATGGAATGCTTTTGTTTTCCACTGTGAAGCTTTATGATTTACAGTCAAATGCATAGTTCCAATATGAACAGGTATAATGCATTTAAGATGTTCTTAGAAGGGTTAGTAAGGAATAGCGGGAAGAAATGTGAGTTAAAGTTGGTGTCTGTCACTGTAGGTTTATAATAAGGCTCTTTGTAAAGATCTAAGTAGTTATAGGAATCTCAATGCACTAATATCTGTGAGATGATGGATGGCATTTTGGTCTCTGGCCGTATCTTATTAGCATCTCTGTTTGTTGAAAAGTTTTCCTTTTTGTGAAAGAGTGTTACTGTGAGTCAGCGAGGATGTTCAAGCGTGATCTGGCTCTTGTCCTTTTACCTCCGTGGATGAGGTTGAAAAAGAACAGAAAATTATTAAACCTACTCCTTTACCTGGTCCCAATAATGTAAAAGGTTGTTTTTAAATTTGTAAATCACTGGTACTTTGTATTTGGTGGCTATTTCAGTGGAATTTGCAATCTGATTATGTTCCTCAAATTTGGAGATTATCTGTTCCTTTACATAAAGAGAGAAAGTTATTTTGTTGATAATTACTACCCAGTGAGTTTGACTTGCATTGTTGGGGTAAATGCTATGAAGTGGGTTATTTTACAATTTTTTAATCAGGAGATTCATTCTGATTTGGATATTTTTCAACATGCGCTCAGAACAGTTAGCTCTTTTATGTCCAATTTAATTAAGTTTTACCAGAATGTGTGGGAGGCAGTGGAATGTTTGGATTTTTTGATTCTCTTCCTTTGTAGTGAGATTAAGATCATGCATGATATTAAAGTAAACCATTACCTCATAAAGTGTATTACTAATTGGTTGACATCTAAAACTGTTAAAGTGAAGAAATGCTGTCTCACAGGAGTCCGTAATTACTACTGGGGCCCTTAAGGGTTAGTTTTGTGGCTGGTAAATGTCAGATTTTCTGATAGATTTCAGTGTTTGGATTAGTAAATTTGCCTTATAGATTATGAATTTGGTAAATGATCAAATAAATGGAATTTAATGTTATGAAAAGTAAGGTATTACATTTTGGAGCTAGCAGTTTATTTTTTCCATATGTTATGAATCATATGATATTAGATAATATTAGGATGAGTGACTTGGGGAATTGTGAACAGAGATTTTATTATTGATCATTTAAATATGTTTTTTTAAAATGGTTTTCTGTAATAAGAAACATTTTAAGAAGTATTATCAGTTCAGATGAAAGCGTTTTACTTCCATTGTATAAGGCTGCTTTTTAACCTTATATTGAATGGGACTTTGCACATCAAATACGAATTACAGCGAATGCCTTATAATTGAATATTAAACTGTTGGCCAATATCGCAAACGTAATCAACCTAGGTGGGGGGCAGTGTCCTCCCCATCTATATATACCAACTCTGAGATTGCATTATAGTGGGGAATAGGGCAAATTAAAAAAAAAAAAAAAAAAAAGGCTTCCTTCGCTTACCTTATGCATCATGGTACTTCCTGGTTGTTGGCCAGCTATGGCCATTTGATGAATTATTTTACAATGTTAAGCATTTTCGGTAGTTTCACTGTTTAATATTCAATTATAAGGCGTTTGCTGTAATTCATATTCGATGTGCGAACATAGACCCACATTGAATATTGTGTGTATAATCTTAGACACAGATTAGAACGAATTCAGGGATTTGTTTTTACTATATAGATAAGCAGTGTTAATCATGTTTGCTGTTCTGGTAGGTCAATGGCATTATCAATTTATTCAGTTAGTTACAGGTTATTGTGGGGTGGTCTTATTTTAATTTATAAATGTCTGATGGATGATGTTTTGGCAGCCAATTTGAGTATTGAATTTAAATGCAAACCCCCCTGGGAATAGAAATTTTGCTTTGTTTGTTGCCTCCCCAGTTAATTGGACCATATTATGAAGAGGGTTTTTTTTCATGGAAGAGCAAGTACATCTTGGGATGGTGTTTTCTCAAGGGTTAGAATGGCTGATTATCCAATTCCTTCTAAATTTTCTAAGCTAAGTATGTTTCCAGTTACTGTTGGCAAACTCAAATAGCATATGTTTGGAGGCTCAGAATTAAAGATATTTATACATTGAAATTTAGGTATGACAGATTAACATAAGATGGGTGTTGGCTGTGGCAGGCACTGGCAGTATTAACATGAAGATGAATGTACTGATCTGACACTTTAACTGCCTTGATTGGTCCTAGGGCTAAAACTCCTATCTCAGTTGTGTCAGAAGTGCTGCAACAGTGAATCTGATGTTGTTAATCTTTTCATTCTTGACTGTTGGGGTTCAGCTCCAATCCTTGGAACCGACTCTGCCATTATATCAAGCTAGTGCCAGCAAAAAAACTCTGATGCTAAGACTACCCATACTCCTTCATTTCCCTTTACCTCAAATCTCATTTGCCACGTAGAAAATTGGATGCATCAGCTGTGCTCTCAACTAAGTGCTAAACTTTTTTTGATTATGTAACTATTTTGTCTAACCTTTTTGCTCGTTTCTTCTTTCTCTTGCTCTCTAAAGTTATCGTTAGTTGTGATTGATTTATATCTAGCCTTTCTTACCTTCTAGGTATTCTGCTTACCTTCGCTGATATAGACTCCTGTTTCCCTCTACCTGCTGGTGTTTCTTTGATAACATTGCTGGTGTCCTTATTTCCTTCCCTCTTTGTGGGTAATCTTTGAGTACCATTGTTGGTATATATTAAATAAAAAAAAAAAAGAAGAAGAAAAAAAGCTTTATTCTGTACTAGTTTTCGCAAGTGTTTGTGTGTGTGCGTGCCTTTTTCTTGCTAGAAAAATGGCTGTAGGGACTGTGGCAGAAAGATGCCCTGTTCTGATGGGCATGTTTCATGCGTTTATTGCCTAGATGTCCCTTATCTTGAGATACAACTTCCATGTGAACTCTGCAAGGGTTTCAGTGCTCATACTCTTGCAGAGAAGTGAAAAAAACTAATTCTTAAGGGATTGCTAAAATGCCCATTTAGTGAAGCTGTCTCTGAGGCGGAGACATCTAAATCTCTCAGGACAAAATCAAAGAAACGGAACCATTTGGTGCCGTCCTCCCCCAGGTTACACGAATCTAAGACTGCAAAGTTTCAGGTTCCCGACTCATCCATCGGAACCAAAGCTTAAAGTTCCTAAGACTGCACTGACTCACTCTGGCACCGAAACCTATTAAATCCCCCATGGTGCCATGTATCATTGAGACTACCCAGACTCATGTGGCGCCGATCTTGTCTTCAGTACCGACGAACTCCCCGGCATCGACAATAGTCTTCTCAAATATTTTGGTTCCATTTTCCCCTGCCAAGGAAATCTCTGTTCAGCAGACCATGGTGCTGAAGGTCAAGATACTACGTACTCCCAGGACTAGATGCTCTCAATCTATAGACCCCTTTTTGGGTCAGCAGTTAAGTCTCTTTGTAGATAGACTGGAATCGGCTTTGGGAATGTCTGCCCATTCCTCCAGGAGTCTTTTGAAACTGGACATAGATTGTTGGATCAGCTCTTGGCTGCCAGAGGTCTTCATGCTCCCACTTGAACCTCCCTCCCGGAGCAGAGGTTTACTCTCCCAGGACTCCCACATATTTTCCTCCTTTAATCTCTTCGCAGGTCTTGGAGCCCACTACTTCGACGTTCCTGGTGCCAACTACTTCGGTACTGACTGTGGACCTCACCCTGGTACCGTAACATACTCTGTGATCTTCTGTTCCATCAAAGCCATCACACCCATGGGACCGAGATTTGGCTGCCGGCTCCAGGATCCCTGGATCTGCTCCATTTTTTTTCACAGTGCCATCTATGGTTCCTGGTGCACTAGCAGTTACAAGTCCTCTCTTGGCTCCTACTTTCGGAGGTGGTGCATCTGAGCAGGATGTGTCCCTGGTTCCGAGGTTGTATTTCTCTGTTCTGGGCTCCCATCTGTCTTTAGACGGGCCTGCCTTCCAGATTATGGAGAGAGCCCTTGCCTCAGTAGGCACCATCCTATCCTCTGGCTGACAGCTGTCACAATCTGCTACCTTGGGACAGTGGGCACAAGAGTATCAAGATACCCTACTGCAGGGTCCCCTATCTTTGGAGTCCTCCTCAGCCCCCCCCCCCCCGAGGAGCCACCTTATAAGAGATCGTGTAAAAGGAAGCACCTAGAATCTCCAGAAGAATCTGTCACTGAAGATACAGATTTTGATGAAGGGGGAAGGGGTCCCCATGATCACCCCCGAAGATGTCTCCTTTGGAAACATCCTGGAAATTCTGAAACAGAGGGGCGATTGGAAGCCCTCAAACTCATCTTCTGAGGACTCTGTCTTCTTGCAGGGTTTTCATGCCCGGCCATCTCCTTCTTGGGTGACCCTGCCTGCAGATGAACTGATTAAACTCATCGTGCATCATGTGTGGAAGGCTGCTGACACCATAGAGCCCATTCCCTTGAGACTGGACAAAACTCTTGTCAGCCCCGGAGGATCAGCTCCATTGGTTGAAAGGCCTGGCAGTGGATGCCATGGTCGTGGTAGCAGCCACTAAAAAGGAACTCTCCAAAGAGAGTTCAGCTGTCCATCCCCCAAACAGAGAGTTTCAGATGATGGACAGAGTTGAGAAGCAGGTCTTTGCTTCAACGACCTTCGCTATTCGGTCCTTTAACTTCTTGGCACACTTCACCTGACTCCAAAAGGATCTAGTAACTGAGCTTTCAGATACCTTGGCAGGAGCAGTGTCTGACAAGGTCCGGGATAAGGTTGCCTCCCCCTAGAGTCTATGTCCAACTTGTCTATGCAGCTTATTGCACATACAGCCAAATGGATGTCCAGGGCAGCGGATGCAGGCGTTGCCATTGGGCGCCACACCTGGATGCGCTTTTGTGATTTTGTGGACCCCTTTAAGTCTTCCTTTGTCAATGCTCCTGTTGATGCTACTACTTTGTTTGGCCCAAAAGTCAGAGACACATTAGCCAGGTGTGAGAAGAATGGAAAGACCCTTTCTGCCGTGGACATGCATTTTTCCACTCATCAGCGACCTTACTGCAGGAATCGGAGGAGAGGAATGATGTGCTTCAGGAAGACCCAAAGGCCTTTTCGGGACTCACGTGGCGAGTACTCCCCGCTGGGCAGAGGGGGGGGCCTCTTCGGGAAGAAGGCCCTTCCGTGGCGGAGGGGGCCCGCGCAACCAGGGTTTCAGGGATTCTTTTTCTGGACAACCCTACCAGTGCTCCTGCGCGGCGTTCCAATTGCTTACCTCTGGAAGCAGTTGGGGGAAGATTCTCTCTGCTCCACTTAGCTTGGCTCACAATAACATTGGATTCCTGGGTGCAGGCAATAATTACCAGAGGTTACCATATTCCCCTTCAGTCTTTATCCCAAACCACAAAGGCGAATCCACGATTTTACACCCAGTCATAGGGAAGTTGCAGCACTAGAGATTCAAAAGCTGCTTCAGAAAGAGTCATCCAAACAGTCCCACCAGACCAGATAGGATCCGGATTTTACTCAAGATTCTTTTAGTGCCGAAAAAGACAGGGGACTGGAGGCCAATCTTAGGCCTCAGTGTACTGAAAAAATTTGTGCAGCAAACCAAATTCCGGATGGCCACAGTTCAGTCTAGCCTTCCTTTTCTGGAGAAAGACAATTGGATGCTCCATAGATCTTCAGGATGTGTTACCATATAAAGATCAACAAATACTCCAGAAATCTCCGCTTTCAGCTAGTAGCCAGTCACTACCAATTTTGAGCACTGCTCTTTGGTCTCCCTACAGCCCCCAGGGTGTTCACCAAATGCATGGCAGATGTTCTTCATGTTTCACTGTTGCAGTCATCACCTGTGGGTTATCCATGCTGTGGTAGCCCTCGGCCGGCCCGAATACCAGAGTCAGTGTTTATCTGCGTCGACTGCTGTCGCTTGCTGACTGACGTCAGGGCATCAGTGCTATAAAACAGGGCAGCCGACGCCAATACATCAGTCTTTCTTGCCATGGAGCCTGTAGAAGAAGCATTTCACAAGTGTGTCCGTCGCTACCAGAGTTCAAATTACAGCTGAAAACATCTAAAGCAAAGTACCCCACTGGGGATCCATTTTTCTTGCACTAGCCGATGTCCGAAAGAGTTAACAATTGATTCGCCTGCGGAAAGCAGATCACACGCAGAGACTTCCATTCATACTGTGTCACTTGTTTAGGCCCAGAGCACGACATTCCCCAGTGCGGGTTCTGTGCCCTCTTTAACACAAGAACCATTCGTCGTAGAGCTCTTCTTTTAGAAAGATATTTTCACCTTCCGTCTTCGCATTCCGAAATGGCATCAGTCAACTAACAAACCATAGACATACCTGAAAAAAAGTAGAGATAAAGATAGAGACAGACCACACAAGGCTAAGCCTTCCAATGACACTATCGCTAAGCAGGTAGTCAGTTCTCCGGAATTCAGTGAGGCGCTTTTGCAGCCACTGATGCCTGATACGATATCTACACAGGCCTCTCTTGAGACCCTTTTGGAGTCCGGTATGTTGTAGAAATCTTCATCTTTCGAGCCTTTGGTTGTCTCTACCTCATTTGGGTCCGGAGCTGTGATGCAGGCAGCGGCTTCTGAGGAGGCCTTTCGCACTACCAATTCTAGACAAAAAAATGACGACATCTCGTCCAACTACCATTTCTCTCATACTGATAGCTACTCTTAGGCCTAGAAACCAGGCCAGTCCTAGGAAATCTACCTCTAGCCACCATCTTACTTCAGATCCACCGCTCTAAGCCCAAATGCTTAAAATGGCAGAGGATCTTATCTCCCTTATCAGGGGTAGTCAGGCCACAACTTCTAAAAGGAAAGAACACCCTTCTCTTGAAATAATGACAGAACAGGATTCTGAGGAATCTGATTATTCAGATTTGGAAGAGGAACAACAACCTCTGACTACTTATGAGGATTCAGATGCAGAGGAACCTATCCCTTCTGCCTACCCACCAGAAGACCTTTCCTGTGGGGAAACCCTTCACACCCTCAGGGAACATTTCCACTGGGAATCTCAGATCTTCCCCCACTCTAAGAAAAGACTAAGAGAGTGTCTAGATCTGCCCTGGCCTTCCCCCTAGCTTAGAAGTGGTGGATGATGTTTTCCATGAATCCAGCTTAGCCCCTGACACCCTCCAACCTGCTCCCAGTAAACTTGACAGGTATTCCAGAGTACCGGATTTTGACAAATACTTGTACAGAAATCCTGCTGAAGACCCGGATGTCATTACACGGGGACCTAAAGGAGCTAAGGCTAGTTTTGCAGAGAATCCTATTCCTTTGGCAAGGATTCCAGAGCTCTGGACAGATGGGGTAAAAAAGTATACACTTCTGCAACTTTAGCTATCAGAGCACTCAACACTCTTTGGAACTATTAAAGCAAATAATTTCAACCTTTCCTGGCTGTGCTAATTCGAAAGAGTTAGCAGATTTACTGCACTGTACTTGTCAAGTGGCCAAATGTTCATTACACTCTGGACTTGACGCCCTAGAAGCCTCAAGCAAGGCAGCAGTGTCAGGATCTGTCATTAGGAGATATGCATGGTTGAAGGGACAACCTCTCCCTGATCATGTCAAGTCTAAATTAATTGATGCACCCTTGGATAAGGACAACTTGTTTGGAGTAAAAACAGAACAGGTTCTTAAAAAGATGGAAGACAAAGCAAAATCTATGCAAACAGTAAAAGATTTCTTTCAGGTTCAACCTCCCAGTTCATCAGGAACTTTCCCTCTAAGCACTGGTCCTTTTCTGCACCTAGAAGACAGGGGAAAGGTAAGCCCAGGAGGGACAGACCATCCAGGCCCCTATCTCAGGGACAACAGAGAACCAAACATTGGACCAGCTTCCCCCCAAAGGTGGGGAGTTCTAAGCTATCCTTCTATGGCAAAAACTCTCCCTGACTCTCTCTCCCCTCTGCCCTCCTTTCACTCACCAAAAGCTAGGAGGAATGCTCTCCCTCTGCAAAGAAAATTGGCTTTGAGTAACAAAGGACCAATGGGTCTTCAAGGTAATTTTTCAGGGATGCAAATTCTATTTCAGCAAACTCCCAGTTCCAAGAGCAGACTTGCCTCCAAATCAGTGTGCAGAGGCATTGAAACAAGTCCAAACTCTCATATTCCAGGGGGCAGTAGAGCTTGTTCCCCCAGATTAAACAGGCAAAGGCTTTTATTCCCGACTATTTGTTCCAAGAAAAGAGGGCATTTGGCGCCCCATCCTGGATTTATCCATTCTGAAAACCTTCCTTGTGGTCTCCAAATTCAAAATGCTAACTTTGCAGCAGCTGCTGCCTGTGCCGACAAAAAATGCCTGGTTAGTGACCCTAGACCTAAAGGACTCCTACTGCCACATCCCCCATAAGGGAATCCTGCAGGAAATTCCTGCGCTTCAGAGCAGGCTCACACTTTCAGTTCTCTGCGCTACCCTTTGGCTTATCTACTGCTCCCAGGGTATTCACGAAATGCTTGGCCTCGCCCATAGCATTTTGCAGACAGAGAAACATACAGATTTACCCTTATCTGGACTTCTGCCTCATTCAGGCAGAGTGCAAAGTAAAGCTGCTCCAGGACCTCCTCTTTGTCAAAACCCTCCTAACTTCCTTAGGGCTCACCATCAACACAAAGAAATCAAAGCAGCCTCCAGGAAGATCATTTTCTTCATTTTCCACTTCCAAACTAGGGAGTAGTAAGACTCCCCCCTATGGTAAACTGTTTCAATGACTTAACTTTAAAACTTCCAAGCACTTCTCAACTGACTGCTCCTTTAGGGGGAAATATTGCTCTGCAGGCAAAAAGCTGGGAACTCATTACCCAGGACAAATGGGTTTTAAATATAGTTTGCCAAGGGTACAGATTTCAATTCCATACGTTACCAACCCCAAATGGATGGCCAGATCTACCCCCAAATCAATGGGCAGAGGCTCAAAAGCAAGTACTCTCTCTCTTAAGTGTAAAGGCTATTCAGACTGTACCAGAAGAGGAAATGGACAAGGTTTTTACTCAACTCTTTCTAGCACCCAGAAACGACAACTCATGGCGTCCTATCTTGGACCCATCTACCTTAAACACCATTTTGGTGATTCCAAAATTTAAGATGCTAACTCTTCACCAGTTGCTTCCTATGCTAGGCAGAGATGCCTGGTTGGCAACACTTGATTTAAAGGAAACCTACCTGCATATCCCAATCAGGGAATCTTGCAGAAGATACCTACGCTTCAAAGCAGGCTATTTGCACTATCAGTTCTCTGCACTGCCCTTTGGCTTATCTACTGCGCCCAGGGTATTCACAAAGTGCCTAGCTCCAGTCATTGCGTTTTGCAGGCAAAGAAATATTCAAATATGTCCATATCTGGACGATTGTCTAATTCAGGCAGAAAGCCAGGACATACTTTTGAATCATCTGGCATTTGTACAAAAGGTGCTAACTTTTCTGGGGTACACCATAAACGAAAATAAATCACATCTGGTACCCTGTCAACAAATTATATTCCTGGGAGCAAGCTTAAATACATCTTCCCAGATGGCTTTCCTCACGCCAGAGAAACAAATTCAATTGACAACTTACTTCAAACGAATGGCCATAAAAACCCTGCTATCTGCAAGGCAAATACTGCAAGCCTTGGAGTTCATGGCCTCCTGCATTCTACTAATTCCAAATGCAAGACTACATATGAGGAAACTACATTGGTATCTAAAAAGCCTATTGTGTCAACATTCTCAGGACATAGAAGCAATGATTCCTATTATACCTTGCCTACAGTTAGAGTTCCTTTGGTGGGCAGATGCCTGGACTACCATTCACTCTACCCCCTGCCGCCCAAACCCTAACAGACGCATCAGACTATGCATGGGGGGCTTACCTGGCAGGGAAGTGCATTCAGGGTAAATGGAACCCAAGTCAAATGCACCTGCATATCAATCAAAAACAAATGTTAGCTGTACAGAATGCTTTGACAGCCTTCAAGGGCCACATTCTTCCAGGACAATTACTGATAAAGACTGACAACACCACTGTTATGTGGTATATAAACAAGCAGGGGGGCACCCATTCTTTCTCCCCTCTGCAGACTAGCCATGGCTCTCTGGAACATAGCCTTGAGCTACCAAGTGCATCTACAGGCTCAATTCCTGCCAGGAAAACTAAACACACTGGCAGACAAATTAAGCAGAAATCTCATGGACCCACACGAGTGGAAACTGGAACCAAAGACTTTCAACATGTTGACAAAAAAATGGGGGAACCCAGATTTAGACTTGTTTGCCTCCCCCCAGAACTACCATTTGGAGAAATTCTTCACAAG
>NC_056742.1:410415007-410417352 GCF_019279795.1 Protopterus annectens | reverse complement strand
ACAGCAAACACCAAGCCAAAACAGACCAGCGTAATAGTTAAGTCCAATGTTCGATATCCAATAAAATGCAAAGGTTAATCCAAAAGACAGAGTTTATTAACATAAGCGCTTTCGCGGTCTTGCCGCTTCTTCAGACGTATTAAGAACACATACAACAAATGCAACATAAATAGCAAAATTCAAAAAACGTCATTTCCTATGCTTATGTAAAAAACGTCACTTCCATAGCAAAAACACTTGCAATTATAGCATAAACAATTCACAAACCATCAATGCGCTAATATAAAAAATCACACCATTAAAAACTGCAGTAAAACAATCACAATCACATAACAGATCATTTCTAAACTTATATAAAAAACATCACTTGCATGTCAGAGATACTTACAATTATAACATAAATAATACAATTCCTATGCCAACAATGCGCTGATATAAAAATACGCGAGTAAAGACTGTAGTAAAACAATCATGTTAATGATGCACTAATAAGCAATTGCAACAAATGGATCACTTGATGGATCTAGCTTTTAGTGATGGTCTCTGTGAGACAGACTCATTGAGATCCCTACCTTGATGCGCTGCTAGCTGGAGAATCCATCTAGTCTCTGCTGCTTCAGTGAGATTGACCAAGTCACCACCCCTCAATCTAACAGGTTGAACATGTAGGACTTGAAATAAAAAGGTATGATTCTCATGTAGAAGCATATGTTTAGATACAGCGCTGCAGTCATCCTGCCTAGCAAAGCAATAGAAGTGGTCCCGAACCCGTTCTCTTAGGGACCTATTGGATTTGCCCACATAGTACTTGAAGCATGTTTGGCAACAAGCTACATATACAATGTTGCGTGTGTTGCAGTCTGAGCTGCATCTAATCTCCCATAATTTACCATCATTCGAATTACGAAAAAACCTAGAAGTATCTCTATACGCACACTGAGGGCAGTGTCCACATCTGCTAGTGCCATGTTCAAAAACTCTAGTACGCAGACTATTGGCAATGGATAAAGATGGAAAACATAAATGTTGCTTCAAATTTTTAACATTACTATATACATAACGTGGACAATTACCTACTATTTCTTGGGTGTCGCTATCTACAGTTAACATGTTACAATTATTCAGTAGCACTTTCTGAACTAATGTCATGTTCTTCACATAAGGTATTACCATAGGTAGCTGTTGGACATTACGCACAGAATGAGATAAGCTTCGCTTATAATTAGAGTAGTATGGTTTGCCTGTACTACTTCTTAATCTGGTGACACTTTGGCAAACAGAATCAATTTGATCACGGCCATACCCTCTGTTATGAAAATGGTCTTTTAGAGCTGATAGCTCATGCTAAAAAGATATATCATCTGAACAAAGACGTGAGACTCTAAGTGCCTGTCCTCTAATAATGTTACCAATCGTCCTGGGTTGATGTATGCTATCAGGGGACAAAAATGAAGCCATGTAGCAAGATTTCCTGAAAACTTTGGTTTTGATGACTCCAGCTTCTCGATATACCGTGACGTCTAGATAATCAATCGACGTCATTGAGAATTCCATTGTAAATTTCAAAAAGCCTTCCAATCCATTGACATATGCAAAAAACTGTTTGAAAGATTCATGGGTGCCGTGCCAAAGGAGAAAGAGGTCGTCCACAAATCGTCTGTAAAAGACGATTTCAGGACAGACCAAAAGGACCTCTCTCTCCCATGCCACCATCACAAGATTGGCGTAGGAATTGGCGCAGCTGGTACCCATCGCAACGCCAGTGGTCTGTTTATAAACAGTGTCCAAAAAGATGAAAAAATTATTCTCTAGGACAATCTCAAGTAGTAAGCCTAGAAAATCAGCCTCAGTGGCTGATAAGGTCTCACATAATAGATCTTTAACCATTTCAATACCACGGCCATTGGGTATACACGTGAACAGAGACATGACATCCATAGTCACTAATCCTAAACAGTCCGTTCTATCGTGATAGCTAACAAATTGAAAAAGATCACCCAAAAACTGCCCAGTATCTCTAAGTACATATTGAAATCATGATAGTACTAACTTAAGCTTGGAATCTAAGTATATTGAGATAGGCTCGGTGAGCCATCCCTCACCAGCTACTATAGGTCGCATTGGAGGATTCCTTGCATCTTTATGAATTTTGGGTAGGCCGTTAATGCGTGGTATCAATGGAAAGTCAACAGAAAAGAACCGATAAAGTTCATCTGTTATTATACCTAAAGACTTACAGTCAAGCAGCAAATTGTGTACATCAATAGAGGAGGTCTCAATAGCTGTTAATGAAACAATTTCATAAGCGTTAGTCGCCAACATAGATAGCATAGAATCTAAATAAA
>NC_056742.1:410357507-410410007 GCF_019279795.1 Protopterus annectens | reverse complement strand
TATGTCACATTAACAGAACCTGCTGGAGGGAGATGTTTGTCTCCCAGAAGTTATCATATCTGTGGAACAGACTCCCAATTTATGTCAAGAAGAGCATCTCTTTGGCCCTCTTCAGTGCAGTCTGAAAGATTGGATGGGTAACCGTAAATTCACCCTAGGGTTCCACCTGTGTCTCTCTTGGATAGGGGTTGTGATGAAAGGAGATACTGCCAGTACAACTAACTGAAATTTTGAAAATAATTATATGTCATTTGTGAATATCGAAATGATTTATATAAGATGCTTGTATTACAAATGTATTAGAACTGCATGTCATGTGTATATCAAACTGCTTGTACAGACGTATGTGTTGAAAAGGTATTTGTTGAGTGCTCTGTTTGAAATGTAACCACAGTGTGCCCTACTGGAAGAGTACAGAAATGTACCTACACTACTGCAACTGTTTAAATGTATATGCTTAACAGAGAAAACTGGAGGGTTAACCTCAGTCCAGCAAACTTAAGAAAATATCTCAAAGTTAAATTACTTTATAGGCTACACAATATAGATACCATCTCTCAAGTTTTCAATGCAGCTAGAGACACAAAGTCTGTTCTCAGACGCTTTCTGTATTGTCCTTGGAGTGAACTAATTGCTACCTTTGAAGCATGAAAAGAATGCAATTGTTTATGACTTACAGCATCTGCCAAAGTTCTGAGCAAAAACCCTTGTCTGTATATTTTTACAGGTAGATGCTAACTGCTGCTAGCTTCTAGCAATGGGAGTTTTGGCCTGGGAACTAGAAGTCAGATGACCAGAAACTGTGTCATTCTGTAAGCTATACCAGCACTAATATTTTATATATTAATTTGAGAAGTCTCTTAGTGAGACAGAGCATTCTATATTTTTTCTTAGACCTGAAAATAAGAAGACCCATCCACCACACATCTGCCTTGCTCTAATGAAGTAAGTTTCTAGGGAATAGTATAATTCTCTTAGATTCAGTCAGGAGTATAGTAAAGCTTAGTTTAGATGTTTTTTCTTTATTTGTGTGAGCCTGTACTACAATGCTATTTTAAATATTTCATGTGGTTTTGAACTTGTCACTGTGAATATATATTTAGTATTGTCTTGTTCTTTTATTATCAAATATATTTAGACCATTCATTATGGCTGATTGGTGTAGAGATATTTAAGTTTTGAGAGTACTTGCATATTTATTTGTTGGCAATGTGTGGGGCACTCCTAATAGCTTTGCTCTTTATTAACAGTAAAATTGGACACCCTTTGTTAAGGGCCCTAAAGTAGGTGATAAGGAGTGACTGGTCACAATGAAAACTACCTTATGGTTTTGGCAGAAGGGAGCATAGCTAGTAAACCGGTGGCAAACTTTCCCAGGTGTGTGTGTGTAAATCAAACCTCCGAGAGTGTATGTGTCAGCTACTTGGGCAGGGACACAAAGCACTGGTTGGACAGAGAGAGTGCTGGAGGTCTTGGCTTGGTCACTCAGCTGAGATCTCAACTCTATAGCTGTGCCAGTGGGGAGTCTGACCGGGGATCTGGAGAAAGTAGCCCCGGACTGACTGTGTCTCTTTGTGCTCCTCAAGGAAACTGAACTTGATACAGAGAGCTGCATCTGGAAACACTGTGTGTGTACCTGTTATCCTCTCAGTGAACATCCTCCACTGTTGCCAGTAGTGAGGATTGAGGATTCTTGATTACTGGTCCACTGGAGGGTCATCACAGGGGCAATAGGTGCTGATCATGGAAACAAGGGCAGAACTTGGCTAGGCTTGTATGGGCTCTAGGGCCATTAGCCTAGTAACTTCCTATGATCCTATGATGTTAATACTTTCATCTGTCAGTGTGCCTAGCTTCTTTCTGACAGCATCTATTTTCTTCTTATATGAACAACAAATTTGTAATCAAATTTCACAGTATAAGATGCTACATTTCTTTATCTGAGATATGAATTGTTGTCGGTGCACCATAAATGTTTGATTTATATATTTCCTTGTAGCACTTTTGATTCTGTGCGAATGGTAATGTCATCAGCAGCTAGTTACCCATTTTTATGTCTGAAAAGAAGAAATATAACAATCATAGCTCTTAGCTGTCCAGATTTTTGCAGAATGTCCAGATTTTTGACTCATAGTTTTTGTCCAGTTCTCATAAATTGTTGTTTTCCAGCAAATGACTGGCAAATCATTCTGGACTGAAGTCAGAAAATAATGGCAGACATTTGATTTTCTTACTTAATATGCTTCAGAAAATTCATACTAATGCAAAACCTGTTATTCTATCAACTTTCTAAGTTTATAATTGCAATATTTAAAAAGTATCCCTCTTTTTGGGCCTTTGTTTCCTCATTATTTGTGGCTTTGTCCAGAATTCTTGGTGTAAGAAGTTGAGGGGGTATACTAACAATTAAGTCCTGTGGTAATCTATTGGTCATTTACTCTGTGCTGGACAGTATTTCCTATACTCTCTCTATATTTTTTTTAAATAACCAGTTTTTGATTCAGTTAATTGTACAACAATTATTTTTGAGGTGTTTTAGCGGGCTCCTTTTAGATGACCGAAGATGCATTCTTTCTAATGCGTCTTGGTTGAACTTGAAAAGACGAAAAGGCAAAATGACGAAGCGACATATAAGCGAATTCATTCCTTGGGAAAGAAATCGCTTGGCCGTGTCTGTTACTTTGCCATTTTCGTCACTGTAGTGCAATTTTGGAGTTGGTATATTTAAGTAGGGTGTGTGGGGGGCACAGCCCACATTTTTTTTTTTTTTTTTTTTTTTTTTTTTTGGAACAGCAATTTTTTTCCCCTTGGAAAAAAAAAATTGCTGTTCTAAACATTCGAGTTTGTAAGCTTTCACGTACATGGGGTCGATAAATCATCATTCGCTTTTCTAAGCATTTTATGATTTAATATAGACCCGTTTTAGCTATCCAATACATCTATATCTAGTAACATTTAACATGTTTTTGCTAGTTCCAGAAATGCTGCATGAATGGTCAGGCCTTCATCTAAGTCAGCGGTTGCTCATTCAATGCATGATAAGTTTAGAGAGCAGGACCTTTCCCTCACAAATCTGTACTCATCTTAGTGAAGGAGCAAGGAGTATTTTTTTTTATTTGCAACAGCTTCTTGATCGAACTTTGCATTATGTTACAACATACACGTTAAACTGATGGATCAGACATTTCTCAATCAGGATGCATCTCCTTTTGTGAACAGGAACCATCACTGCTTGTCACTAGATTTTTAGTACAAATCTATCTTCGGGTTATCTGTTAAAAAGTATTGTTAAGTGCTCTGGCAATGTTGTTTTTGATTGTGTAAAATAAATTCCCTGTAATATTGTTAGTTCCTATAAAACTAGTTTTCTTGATTTAATTCAAAGCTTTTTCCACACCATGCTCTGTGATAGGTGGTACATTATTCACAAATTCCAACTCAGTTTCCCTCCCTTTCTTGGCTCTTGTTATTTTAAAATTGTTGCTAAATCTTTCAGAGAATATATTGGCTATATATTTAGGGCCAGAAACAAGTCTGTTGTCTTTTAGCATTATGTCACATTCTTATTTTTTACCCATTAAATATAAAATTCTAGCACTTTGAGCAGCAAGACAGAACACATCAGGGACAATCTAGATACTAGTAAAGCCAAAAGATTATGACAAAAGAAAACAGTAGTAGTTGTCTTCCCTGCTGGCTTGTTCTTTCGCCTCAATCCCAGACGGAGTATGTTATATAAATACTAAAACTAGGAGCTTAGACATTGGGAAAGTGAACTAAAGACTAATTAATTTGGGAAATCACAAACATAAAAGATCTGTCATAGCTAAATTATTTTCCATTTCTAAGGTTAAGCTCTGATATCACCAGGACATCCCAAAGGCCCAGATTTTCAAACTCTACAAGAACTACGTATTCATCGGCTTCAAAGAGGACAAAGACTTTTATTCAGTATTTTCTTAACACAGAAAAAGATTTAAAACAGAGTTTAGATGTAATGATTCTAAACACGCTTGTCAAAACCAATAAGCCTAACACTATAGCTCTCAAGAAACTGACCTGTTCTAAACAAAGATGTTCGGATATTAACATCAGAAAAGGAAGAATTCTACTGCCACGTTGCTCTTCACCAATCTATAAGAAAAAAATAATCCACAGGGTAGGAAACAAACATTTTCAGCTCCTAGAATCTGAATCTTCACAAAGTGTATGAACCTATGACAGGTATATAAGAAAGCAGAATGTTTCTATTTACACATATTTGAATGATTTTTTTTTCTTTGCGGTTTCAACAAACATACATTTCTGGATCATATCCACATTATCTGAATTTTTAAAAAATTTTTTTTACTCAAGACTCAGCTTGTAAAACGTATTTCTTCCACGTGTAAAAAATACAGGAAAAGCATGCTAAACTGATGAATATCTGTGTGGAAAGCAGAGTCTGAACATTTAATTGAATTCTAATGTTCATTGTTAGATAGTAGCCTAGGCTATATGGGACATATCCTGTCAAGCACTGCTTGACCACCCAGCTTCTGAAGCTTTAGGGTACATTCTACATACACTAACCACTGTATACCTAGAGGAGAGTGGTATAAAGACAGGGGTCAGGGTGCCAAACTCTCAGTACTTTCTTGTCATAGAAGAACTCTCTCTGCTACTGTTTGAGAGATCATTGGTCGGCTAGCTCTTCATTAATGTTTGACAATTATTATACCACATTTGGAAATGCCTTCCAGTTTTACCATTTTTTGTGAGGAAGAGTTTAACTTTTCTGTCAGTTTTTTGTGGGGTCTAAGACTAGTGTTTTTGGTCATTGTCACAAAAAAGCTGTACCTCAGATCTTACTTTTTTTCATTAGGAGGTAAGAGCTCCATGCCAAAGCTCCACTGCATGGCTGTCAGACATTTTTTTTCAGTAGATGGATCTGAGTCCTGCTTCCTTGGTGATCTCCTTCCTGATCCCCAAGAAGAGAAAAAGTATATGGAAGGATTTGGTTTTGAGTCTGGCTTCCTCTTCACCTCAGCTGCTGGCGAGAGACTCTACTGTGGCCATATTAGGTTCCCCAGGAAGCCACTAAGAACCAAGAGGTACACATGTGTACTAAACCTGTTTGGCTGTCCTCTTCGGGCAAGGGAGGACCACTGTTATTTCCAGTGTTGGAGGGAATTAATTTTGTTCCTTTGTGGAGTCTGTCTGAAGAGCTTGTTTCCAAGTAAATGCCTATTCGTCAGGGTACTCTTTACTGGAGACTCTCTAGGGTCCATGACAATATGGGGGCCCATGGCCAGCCACACAATGTATTGCCTTACCCATCTGTCTAAAAAAGAAAGATGTTTGCTTACCGGAATTTTATTAAGTTCAGCAATACTGCTACCTTGTTTAAGTTAGTGTATATGCTGTGTGTAGCAATCACTTATGTAACATCTAAAAAAGTATAGGAAGCTTTTAAACATTACGGTGATGACTGTTCCTTAACAAGCAGGTTGCTGACTCATTGCATGCACATGCAGTATGTGCTGTTACTATGTCAAAATAAATACTTCCAGATTAAGGTTGAATGAACTTAGTACTAGCTACAGAACTAATTATAACGAGAAGGTACTATTTACAAATTATAAGTATTTCATTTAGGGTAAATTGTGTGATTGACAATGCTGCCGTCTATTAATCAGATGGAAAGGTTTGCTTGTTTTGGTGTAAGGTGAATGCATACTTCTCCAGAATTGTTACGAAAGACTATAATTTTGCCTCATATTTTTGGTTTGCTGTGCATGAAATTCGATGGAAATCACTTCATATTCTTCAGAAATGCATGTTAATACAAAATCTGTTATTCTAGTTTCATTCTAAATTCATAAGAGAAATATTTAAAACAACTGTCCCTGATTCTGAGTCTTTGTTCCCCCCCCCCCACCAAAATTTTTTTTGCTTTGCCCACAATTCTTGTGCTAAGAAGTTGTGAGGCATGAGTGAAAGAAGAAGAATGCATCTCTCTCACAACCTTCCCTGATGCTGATTCACATTTTTGCTCTGATTCTCATAAAAAATCTAGTTCCTGGTAATCATAGAGGATTGTAGTCAGTCAGTAATGCAAGACATTATAGTTTCATACTCTTATTGCATAGAATATGCATTTTGATGCAAAACGCAGTGCTCTATTAGCTTTTTATGTGAATTAGAGTAACGTTTAAAAATTGCCCCTGATTTTTTGCTTTGTCCTTGATTATTGAGAGCTGACAGTTATGGAAGAATATGATGTATAAAGTGGACAATAAGACTGTTTCTGGCTTTTGGGATAAAAGGTGAGACTGAATAGCATGATTGATGTTGGACTATAATGTGAAATTGCAAGGGGAGTGAATAAGTTGTCTTCTGTGGGTGCCTGAATGGTTATTATGTTTAGCACAGTACAGTTCCTGGTGAAACAGAGGGGATGTGCGGGAAAGATATTGCCATTTAATTGTTTAGATAGTAGAGTTGGGGGATAAGAGAATTAGTGCTGAGGTATGGTCTTTCTATAAGTAAAATTGTTAATCCATACTGAGCATTGCACATTTAAATTGTTGTATTATAACTCAGATTTACTGTATTATTTTTTTATTTATATATTGTTTTTATCTGTTTGCCAACTGTCTGTTAAGTGGTCCAAGTCATGGCTGACAAGGGTCTGTCGACTAGCCCACTTACCCCATTACAAAGCTCATAAATAAAATAAATATGGTAAGAGGCACAAAATATAAAACATGAGATAATGCAGAAAGTAAGGAAGCTTCAGAAGTGACAGAAGGGCAAAGAAGTTACTAGCACAAAATAGCAGCAGATTGTTGTTAGAGAAACTATGCATAAGCTGCGTACTGTTAGAAGCCACATTGCATAAGTCATTACTTGTAATTTATAAGGACAATTGACATATTGTAACTTAATTCTCTCACAGTAAACCAGGTTTGTTTTATTTGCTTAGGTTTGTTGACCAGGGTGGTGGACTGATCCAAACTGGACCCATTTCAGCTTCAGCTTAGATGTTACAGTACAGCAGGGATGATAGGATCATAGGAGGTTACTAGGATAATGACCCTAGGGTCCTTACAAACCTTCTCAAGTTTTATCTTTATTTCTACACTCAGCATCTATCACCCCTGTCCAGGAGGGACATCAGTGGAACCCCTGGGGTGAACTTACTGTTACCCATCAAATCATCCAGATTGCATTTGAAGAGGGCCAATGAGGTGCTCTGCTTGACATGAAGCAGGAGTCTGTTCCAAAAGTATGGTAACCTCTGGGAGACAAATCTGTTCCTTCAGTAGGTTCTGTTATTGTCACATACCAAGTTAAGGCCATTAGAGCGAGTAATCTGTTTACCATTTGACTTTCGGATATGCAGCATTTCCAATAAAGCAGGGTCAAAGATTGCCTTATATGCAAGGCAGAGATCACTTCTGAGTGGTCTATATAAAATAGAATAAAGTGAAAGTGATTTCAGATGGTCCTCATAGGACAGATGTTGAAGACCTTGAATTTTCCGTGTGAGGAACCTTTGTGGTCTCTTCAATTGCTGCAGATGCTTGGAAAGGTACATACCAAAAGGGGCATTGTACTCAATTATTGGCCTGATGAAGGAAGAGTACAGGGAGGTTATAACTTCTTTTTTTCTGGAGGCAATGCCCTTACTTATGAGATGAGCAATATAGAATATCCTTCTTACCATTGTGGAGACATGGTGATCAAAGGTAAGGTTGCTGTCAACCTGTGTGCCCAAGTCTCTCACCACTAAGTGTGTATTTAGAGTGCTGTTATTGATGTGGCAGTTAGCAGGAAATCACTTTTACTGAAAGGGATGACAATACATTTTTTGCATTGAGTTTAAGGCCATGTGGTCGGCCTTCTGATGTTGTCGGCTTTTTTTTTGTCTCAGTATTATGAAAGTCGGGTTAGTGGGATTTTGGGTTTGTGAAGTAGACCCGTGGCATACATGTTCTTTCTGACAAAGGACCCTTTAGCACCACATCATGGCCACTGCTTGAATCAATGACATAGTTTTTAAAGTAACTGCAGCAATTACCACCAGATAGCCTGAGTAGCTGTTCATCTTATTACCACATAAAAGTTAAATGACATAAGTAGTGGAGTCAGCAGCAATGCGGGTGTTCTTACAAGACTGCACAACAGGCTGCCTACCACTGGATATAAGTATCGGGGGGCTGTGTTGTAATATTCAGGTCTGAATGGCAGGTGATATGCAGTACAACAGATGCTATAGTCTATGCATGGATCAAGATTGTTGGGGTGTCCCTGGCCTAAGGTACTGTTAATCTATCACCGACTTTTGTTAAATGATTATTTAAAGCCTTTCATTCTTTATATTCTAAGTCTTCTGTTCATTTAATAAGGAAATGATTGTCCTCTCTCCCAGATTCTGATTCCAAGTCTCAGGGACGAGAATTAGACTTGACTGTTTTTCTCAAGTTACTACTCAAAAGAATGGGAATCTGACTTTGAAAAAAGTTTTTCACCAGATTCCCCACCTGAAGAGTTGTCTTTCTCTGATATTGTTGCTGGAATGAAGGAGTTATTTCACTGAGAAAAAAAAACAACAATATTATGATTTGCTCCAGATGGATTTCCCAAGATCTGGATGCCATAAGGAGCTATGGACGTTAACCAAAAGTAGACAGAAAAGGCACTTCAGGCTTGAATGAGTTACTAGGGGGTAATGCCTATGAACAGGATATTGCTGAATAAACCATTATCACTGTATCTTGTACTCCTGCAAATCATATTGGCTATTAAAATGTCACTACTGCCACTGGTATCGTTTATATCAGTCTCCTTCCTGACCTTGGCTTTTTTAATTTCTCTAAATCTTTTGTGTTTCTAATACCATGACAGGAGTGGCCCTCATTCCTAAGTCAAAGTATGCTAAAAGTTCATGAAATTAATATTGTTTCAATCTTTGATGTCAGTCAGAAGTGCTCTACACAGCACCCGCAATGTGCCCAATAATGACTCCTGCAATTTGTGCGGAGTTACATGTATTGGTAACATATCTCAATATGCTTGTAGATTCTTTTTTATAATACCCGTTGCTCCTAATACTATTGGAACTGTCTGGGTATTTTTCTTCCACATTGTTCTCATTTCTTCCTGCAAATCCTGATATTTTATGACTTTGTGCCTTTCTGTATGCAAGACACTGTAGTCACTGGGTGTGGCAATTTCAATGATCAATGCTACTTTCATCTTCTTTTCATGGACCACTATATCCGGTTTTCTAGCATCTATCTTTTGAACTGTTGGTAATGGGTGATCCCATGTGATGTAGTCTTCATTGTTTTCTATGATACCTTGTAGATCATGTTTCCAGTCACTTCAGTACCGTAATGTTTGCACAGATCCCAGTGCAACAGTGTTGCTCCATTATTATTTTGCCTTTCAGTATACAGTTCTGTCATTAGTATGTCACATCCAGCAATGAGGTGTGCGACTGTTTCCAGTTCTGTTTTAGAAAACCTACGTTTGTCTGTTTCTCCCATATGTTCAATGGACTTTGAAAACCAACATGTACGTAGCCCACTTCCCTAGGCAGCCAATATTAACCTTTCATTTCTTGGCTTGAACTCACCTCACCTTAACCTTTTCTTGCATTCGATCCAGATCAATATAAGGTTCTTCCAGAAGTTTTCTATACTTGCAACTATATTTATGCATTTTCCACATTTCTTGCCTTCTCATCTCATCCTTCACCTTATAGTTTTTCTTTTGTTTTCGGCACATTCATTTGCTGCCTGTTTTTTACCTACTTCTGATTTGATTTCCATTCCTGCTCGAGCCAATATGCTTCTGCTAGACTAAGCAGGGAAGTCATCTTAGATTTATTCTCCTCATGTTTCAAAACTTTCACTATGTTTGGGTCTTGTGAGGTCAACAGATATGTCTGCAGTCCCACAATTGCAGATCTATACATATAATCATTTTCAAGGAGGCCCATACATCCTTCAGAACAGGGAATATATATATCTTGGTATACACTGTTTTTCATAAATCATTTGGTGAGCATGAAGCATCCTTCTTGTTTTCCTGTCTAATCTGTCCAACATGTTTTGGGGCCAATCACTCCAAAACTGTAAGTTAGGACAGGAGGAGCAAATTGCTTTATAACTTGAATTTTGTTCCTAGATATCAGTGCTGTTTTCAGGATTAATTTAAGTCTTCTAAAATATTCCTTAGTACATTTTATTTGCATTTGTTCATGTTTCATTGTTGATCCTTCATCAATTCCCAAATATTTATACACTCCCTCTTGCTCAAGTTCTTTTATATCACATTCTTGTCCCAAACATGTTTTCTTGATGTTGCAGTTTTCCTGCTTTGAATGTTAATTTTGCACATTTATCAAGACCAAATGACACTCTTATATCATCTGAAAACGTTTTGACATCTTGCAGTTGTGCTTTCCATTCTTCATCTGATGAGCTATAGAGTTTTAAATCATCGACATAGAGAAGAATTTATTTATATTCTGTTGTTTTCTAGGAGCCAAATTATAGCCATGGCCTAAGCTGTTAAGTAGAGAGCTTAATGAGTTAAGGGCAAGACAGAATAACAGCAGTGACACAGAGTAACCCTGGAGTATCACCCATTGCATTTTTATCCCTGGAATAATAATATGTCCTTTATGATGGCTTAATTCCAAAGTGGCCTGCCACTGTTTCATGATCACTGTAATGTAGTCGATCAGTGTAGTGTGTATCTTATACATTTTTAAGCACTCTTACCAATGAATGTGGGATACTATCAAATGCTTTTTTGTAGTTAGCCCATGCCATATTTAGATTCTTCCCATTTTTACAGTTCTCCACCATGACTTTATTTAACAGCAAATGATCTTTTGATCCATATGACTTTCTTTTATTACCATAATTGAGTTTTCTTCTAAATGACTATAAACTCTGTCAGCATCAATTCTAGTGTATAGTTTATATGTCATCGGAAGGCAAGTTATTGGTCTATAATTTTTAGGGTAGCTTGCAGGCTCATTCTTAAGTGGGAGCATTGTTTTTCGTGCTGTTAGCCAGGTTGGTGTCTGTTCGGGGTGCACATATAAATAGTTATTACTCATGGCTAAATCTTCATTCAAAGATGTTAATACTTTTAACCAGAAGTTAGGTACGGCATCTGGGCCTGGGGTTTTCCAATTAGAGGCTTTCCTAAACTTTGCTTCAATCTCTCCGGCTGTTAATTTACTCCATTTCATATCCTGTACCTTAAACTTCTTATTCTTTCTTTAACTTCTTCTATACATTTAGCATCTTTATGTTCCACAGGATCTTCATAAATACTTTTCCAAAATGTATCTATTTCTTCTTTTTTGGCGGTCTTTCAATTCCTTTTACTTTATTTTCCAATTCTGTATAAAACTTTTTGGGTCATCAATAAATTGTTTATTTTGTACTTTTCCTTTATAGTTACCTGTGTATCTTCTAAGTTTCTTTGCCTGTGCTGAGATTTTTAGTTTATTTGTGATAGTGCATGATAGATCCCGATCTGTTCCAATACTGCACATTGTTTTTATCACATCTATCTTTCTAAGTACTTTTGCTGATCTGTCCCCTCTTCTGTACTCTTCTAACAGTGACTCTTCTTGTCTCAATTGCTTTATAGTTTTCTCTATTCGATACTTCCATAATGGTATTCCAATTCTCCACTTCCTTTCCCTCACTACCCTGTGTTCTTGTGGCAGAACTTTATCAGTTATCAATTTAGCTGCACAGTAATATATCCTGTTTACTTCTGCTATATCACATGGGGCTCTATGGACAGTCTTAATTACTGTGTTCATTTGTTTTATCAAACTTCTAACTTTTTGGGTTTTATTGACCTTCTGCAATCTATTTCTTTCATTGATCTTAATATGACTATCCATCTCTACCAAATCAAGCAACTCTTCTCTTAGCTCATTTGCTTCTAAACTGAGGACACATTTTTTTCTTTTCCATTTCCTGTGGGCATTCTATTTAATGTTATATAGCATCCTCCTGTGGCACATTCTAATTTCATTCCATACCATCTGTTGCTCTGTCATATGGGAACTCACTGGCCAATCACTACTCAACATTGACTGCGTCAGTTTCCACTTTTTCCTGTTCCTTCTCTTGCTGTCCAGCTTCAAATGAACATTTATACTGGTTTTCTGTGGAAGACTCCAAAATATCTTCATATGTCATCTAACCAATTGCTTTCGGTTCCACTGGTTTCTCTTTTATTTGGATGTCTGTTCCTCTATCCTGTTGTGGCACTTTCTGAATTCGATTTTCTACACTGAATTCTTCACTTTGCAGGTATTCCATAACCTCAGTTTTTATTTCTTTAACTTCTCAATTACTAATCGCCTTTTCTACTTTTTATCTTTGTCTTCTTTTTTTTTTGTAATGTAAAGTTTTCCATGTCTGGATTCATTTGCCTGTATTTCTCTTCAAATAACTTTGGTGCTGCTATTTTTGTATTGATTGTTTTTTCTTTCTCCTTTGCATAGATATTACACCATATTAAATCTCTTTTTCTTTCCCATTTCCATATTTCTTCTTCAGATGTCTCCTGATCTCCCTGTTTCTCCTTACCCTCGGGACTTGTTCATTCATACTGTAATGTAACCTGTGTTAGACCTTCTACACCAAATCTTTCACTTTGCAGGTACTTCAACTTCTATTTTTTTTAACTTCTACGTTACTAATCTTCTTTTCTACATTCCCTCTTTGTGATATTTTTTTTATTGTGAAATGTTCCATATCTGGATGCCTTTGCCTGTATTTCTCTTTGAATACCTTTGGGGCTGCCTTCTTTAAATTGATTAATTTGGCTTTTGCCTTTGCATAAATATTGCACCATATTACATCTCTCTTTATTTCTCATGTCCATATTTCTTTTTTATACTTTTCAAAAATCTCTAGGTTTTGTTTATATTTTCACACTTCCTCAGATGCTTCTTTTTCCAAACAGATCTAAGTTTATTGGTCTATATACTGGTTTTCACAAATATGTTGTATTAATGAACACAAATTTTTATTTGAGGCATCTGACCGTTTTTCTTGTGGAAGTATTTTTCTTTCCTCTAATTTCTCTTTTAATCTTTTTATATCTTGTGTCTGGAAATTCTAGGCTTCTCACGTAATAGTAACAATACATAAATTCCTTCTTATTCTCAATAGCCAATCTATCGTCTTTATGGCTCTTCTTTGGCCTATCAATTTTTGTGATTTTTGTGGACTGCTACTTCCTTCTACAACAGAGGGGGGGCATCCTCCCCCTGTGCTTGACCTGGCCCCATTGTAGGAATGTTTCTGTATTTTGAGTATTCTACACTGTCATTTTTTCCAGTCCTGGCACCAGTGCGTCTACCAGGATTGGGCACTTTTTAATCCTTGGTCTTGTACACCTAGCTATCTTTTAAATTTTTGACCTACTTCTGTCCATGATATATGCTTTTTAAATATAGTCTATATATCAGTGTCATCTTGGTGAGATTTTGTGAAAAACAGGGTCCACCTCGGGAAGGTACTCACCAAGACTTGAGGATTTCAGCAACACTACTCCTTTGCTTGCTGACTTACCTCTCCATTTGGACACATCTAGGGTCTGGACACTAGCAGAAAATAATGGATTACTTGAACTGGTAGGCATCTGACAGTGTCAGTCCTGAAGAGGCGTGTTACTAGGTCAAGGGATGTTAGAAATGCCACAGTTAGAATGGTTTACCTTTACAAAACCGAATCACACTGGTGTGATTGATCATATGAGCGAATCGAAACCATGAAAGTCATAACTGCGACAATTTTACATGTTTGAAAATCAGCAAATCAAAAAGCAGATTCACTGATTTTTGAACATAAATATCGATATGCGCCCCCCACACCCCCCCCTACTTTAATATTCTAACTCTGAGATCACACTACAGTAGGGAAAGGGACCATTTTCCAATCCCCACTATAGTGCAATCTGCCCCAACATGCCAAATGTGCAATGAGCAAATGTCACTGTGCATTCGCTCATTGCACATTCGAACCTTTTTCTGTTTGGTGTTTGCAAACTTTGCAAATGGCCTTTCGGACAATTGCTGTTCGCCCTTGTGCAATACGCACACATGAAGGTAAACCTTTAGAAGAGCCTACTTGACATCTCAGGTGAGGGTGGCAATGTATTGGTGGGCCCTGTCCTACTGTGCAGCTTGAGGTTTCTACAGCTGAGGAGTGGCCTCTTGTTTTGTGAACCATATACTCTCTTGTGCATTTGTATGATCAGCAGAAACCATGCTTTGCTGCCTTCTATAAGGGCCATATATTTTTATGTGGCACAGTGTCTTATTGGATTTATGCTGTTGAGGAGGTTTTTAGAGAAAGGAGTTCCATCTGAATGGACAGAGGGTATGGGGATGGGTGGAAAAGAGAATTAAGTTTTCTGATTGACTAACTGATAAGAACTTAGCAGCATGATAACATACTTAGCATTTAGAATCAGATTTATGACAGAAGAATTTCTAGGTAAAGCACTATGGACGGATATTCAGAAATGGATTTGAAATAGGACAACAGAGCATATAATAGTATGACAAAGTATAGAAGTCAGTAATTTTAAATGAGAAAGCTGTCAAGAGCTATTTCTAATTGTGGAAGTTCACTTCCCATTATGGGAGCAGTTGCGAGCAGCTTCATTGGTGAGGTGCAGTTTTACATGCAGTGGGTCAGACATATATCTTTATTTGCTGAGACTGATATTGGGGACTCTTCATAAGTATTTCTGGTAATAAACAGCTGATGTTTATACCAGCTTCAGGAGGGGTTAAACAAATAAGAAACCTTCTGGTTCACGAAGAGCAAATGGTGTTGGAAATATATCACTTACTCAATGTACTCCTTGATGCAGTCCTTGAAGATTGTCAAATGCCTCTATGTGAAAACCTGAAGTCTGTTCATACAAAAAATGGTATACAACTCTAACACCTTTGGAATGAACTCATGAAATGCAATTCATCAAGCTTTGTCTGCAGCCATGAAGGAGAAAGGATGCTGAAAGATTATACCACTTGAATGAGTTTATCTAAATTACAAATCTACAATCAGTACAGCAGCAGCAGCCTTGTACATACTGTTTGTCAGGAGCAGCCTTAACATTATATGGCAAACGTGCACTGCTACCTTGGGTATGGTCAGTATCTACTATACCTAAGCAAGCCTCACATTATATGGTTGTAGGGCAGAATTATGACCACTGGCTTCCCAAGGTTTCCATTTTCTTCAGTGTAATCTCATTACATTGCAGCATTATCCTACAGTAGTACCTGCCCCTTGGATTATATTACTTCACATCCTTGGACATGCACTACTTTTCAGGAGAGGGTACAAATACGTTTACAGTGACACCACCTCTTTTTGCTTCTGTGATGCCATACTGCCATCAGCCAGGTACTATTATGAGGTCATAGATATTGAACACTCTTAAAATAAATCACCTGCACCACATTAATTTTGAGGTAGTTTTAGCACAAAGCAGCTTTTCTTCAAGGGATGCATACCCATGGCTATATTTCTCCAGTCCTATGCACCCGTATATGTTTCAGTACTCCAGCAGCCACATGTTTTTATAGTTGAATAATAAAATACTTCAAATTATGGAAAACAAAGTGGTAATAAAATATATTGAAAACATACAGACTTCCATAGGGAAATTCAAATAAAAGTTGTTGGACAGACTATTAATTCCTGAAAAACACTATCTCTGTCTGTGCCTATTCTTAAAAGATTACTACAGCCATCTAGTGATAACTAGTAAAGTTTATTTAGTGGGTGAAGAAAGATAAGCAACATTTATTCAAGCATGAGCACACCATGTCCACAGGAAAACGAAGAGAAGGAAGACATTTAGAGAGCTGAGAAAAAAGCAGCTCACAGTAAATGAAAAAAATTTCACACAAGCTTGAAAACCATAATTATGCAATTCTTGTCAGATAAAAAGCTAGAGATGGAATCTAGACATCACATGACAGATGCACACATTAAGAAGATAAAGAATACAGCTACAGCTGATGAAAGAGTTAGGGAGAATGCGGCTCTGATAGAACTGTGTGTGAGATGATTCAGAAATTTATAGTTGAAAAATCCAATGTCAAATGGATATTCCTTTGAAAAGGAAGGGGTAATAATTCCATACACTCCCTGTGTAATGTTTGCCATCAGATGAAAAGCAATGAGGGCTACAGCAATATTATAAGACAGGGCCATTTTGTAACTACACTGAGGAAATTAAACTGAGACGTTAATTTCAATTTTTAAGACATGTATAGTTCTTCAGCAGGTCACTGAATGTGACTATGGCTAAAATGTTCTCCCATTATTGCTACTGAAGAACAACTACTGGAACTAGAGGCACACCTTGAACTACAGGGGGACTGAATGCTTTTTATGATGGTGATAGAGTCACCCTAGAATATTCCCCATTCTGAAAAATATAATCAAAGACACAGCCTGGATATGCTGGTGGAGTCATGACAGGTAGTAAGCTGGCAAAAAACTGCTATGAAATAGTCTCATACCAAGAGAATGAAACAATTCAAAAAGCTTTAGAGCATTCTACCCAATCTCTCTGCTTAATTCTGATTTCACAATACTGGCAAAGATGTTGGCCACAAGGCTGTAGAGCGGATCCTCCCTTGCATGATATGTATTAACCAAGTAGATTATATCAGTTATAGTTACTGAAGCCAACAGGATTCAGGTTTATGTAACTGGACAGGTACAACAACAATCAGGTGTGGTGGTAATATAAAAAAGGCACCTATCAGAAGAAAATGACTGATACTATTAGACCACTTTTATCAAATTTGGTTCAGGGGAAAAATTGCTGTCATGGCATAAGCAAAATGTATTTTATTTATTTTGCATTTGTTTACCAGGAATGTCAGACTGGACACAGGTCCTTTTTCAGCAAAGGTCTGGGGAGAAAAGCTCTAATTACAGACATATTGTTAATATATAAAATTATACAGTGAGTACATGTTTCAGATACCTCAACATCTTCAAAGATTACAAAATACAACACTGATAGCAATTAACAGTTATATAATTTTGAAGAATAGTTTTTTTTTTTTTTTTTTTTACATTAGAGAAGTCCCATTACACACCATTGTGCTTCAAATACAAAAGAAAAGACAAATTATTTACCTACAGATGAAGTTACTAATTGCTGTTAGATTAAACTAAAATAATGGGTGGTAGTATATCTAGGAACCAGGGAAGACCTATCCAGGGGAGTGACAAGTGCATAGCCAGGTGTCCACAAGGTGTGACTTAAGGAGCTTTTTAAATTGGGAGATAGAACTGTTGGAAGTTATTGGGGTTGGCAGTTTTTCCATATTTTTAGGGATGGAGTTAGAGAAGAGAGATTTACCAGCTAAGTTGTTGGCTTTGGTGGTACCAGGAAGGTGTTGGTTACTGGAGTGAAGAGATCCGGCAGTGGGGTATGGTTGAATGAGATTATGGACACAAGGGGTTTTATCAGGTTGGTGGAGAATTTTGTGGGCAAGGGTTAGTTGATTAAAGTGTAGAAGCTGGGGAAGTTCAAGCCAGTTTAGACGTTTAAGTGACATGTAGTGATGTGATCTATATGAGACACCAGTGGCAAATCTTGCTGTTTTATTGTAGCAAGATTCCAGTTGGATTAAGTCAGTTTTCCAGAGATTGGTACCAGAAAATATGTGACCCCACAGGATAATCTGGTGGTGGCAAGAACTGCATAGTATTTATTATGCTGCAGCATTCTCATTAGGCTATAGCATATTACTACCACAATGTCATTAGGCTATGGAATGGTATTACACTCCTGTCATTAGGTTACACCACAGTACTACAGTAACATCACTAGGCTGTGGCATGATATAACAGGTTACAACACATTAATAGAGCAATAACATTAGGTAACAGCAAAGTACTACACTGCAGTCATTAGATTATGTCACAGTATTAGAGCATTGTAATTAGGTTACAGCAAAGTACCACAGAGCTGTCATTAGGTTATTTAACATTAATAGAGCACTACCTTTAGGTTACAGCAAAGTAATACAGCACTGTGATTAGGTTATGTCACAGTACTAGAGTCAGTCATTAGGTTACAACAAAATACTACAGTGCTGTCATAAGGTTATATTACAGTACCAGAACATTGTCAGTAGGTTACAGCAAAGTACTGCAGCACTGTGATTAGTTTATATCACAGTACTAGAGTGACTCATTATGATACAGCAAAATATTACAGAGCTGTCGTTAGGTTATATCACAGTTCTAGAGTCTGTCATTTGGTTACAACAAAGTACTAGGCTTATAAGGGCCCTTGTGGTCGTAGCCTAATATACACCTATGAACCTATGAACTGCATCACTGTCATTAGGTTATATCACAGTTCTAGAGTCTGTCATTTGATTACAGCAAAGTACTAGGCTTATAAGGGCCCTACTGTTCGTTAGCCTAGTATACACCTATGAACCTATGAACTACATCACTGTCACTGGGTTATATCACAGTACTAGAGTCTGTCATTAGGTTATAGCAAAGTATTACAGCACTGTGATTAGGTTATGTCACAATACTAGAGTCAGTCTTAGGTTACAGTAAAGTATTACAGTGCTGTCATAAGGTTATATCGCAGTACTAGAACATTGTCAGTAGGTTACAGCAAAGTACTACAGCACTGTGATTAGGTTATGTCACAATACTAGAGTCAGTCTTAGGTTACAGTAAAGTATTACAGTGCTGTCATAAGGTTATATCGCAGTACTAGAACATTGTCAGTAGGTTACAGCAAAGTACTACAGCACTGTGATTAGGTTATATCACAGTGCTAGAGTCAGTCATTATGTTACAGCAAAATACTACAGAGCTGTCATTAGGTTATATCACAGTTCGAGTCTGTCATTTGGTTACAGAAAAGTACTAGGCTTATAAGGGCCAGAGTGGATGTTAGCCTAGTATACACCTAGTAGGTGGGTGTGCTTGCAGTAGAAAACAAAGCTTTTACCCTTTCTTCCTCAACTTCTGTTTTTTTATTTTTCCAGAAAACTAACAGTCCTGCATCCTATCGTGCATTACCCCCATGAAAAGGACATAGGAAGCTACAAATACATGGAGTAAATGCAGGTGATGTCAGGTAGCACAACATACATACATGCATTGACTCCCAGGAAGCTACAAATACATGGAGTAAATGCAGGTGATGTCAGGTAGCACAACATACATACATGCATTGACTCCCAGGAAGCTACAAATACATGGAGTAAATGCAGGTGATGTCAGGTAGCACAACATACATACATGCATTGACTCCCAGGAAGCTACAAATACATGGAGTAAATGCAGGTGATGTCAGGTAGCACAACATACATACATGCGTTGTTTCTTGTACTCCCAGCTTTGTAGAATACATACAGAGATAAATCATTTGTTTAAGGAGAGGAACAGAAGTGGATGCAGGTGTGAAAACTTTCTGGCCTTTGTCTCTGTGTGTGTGTGTGTATGCTTGTGGGTGTGTGCATGCTGATACTCATTTTCAATGTCCAAGTAGATTCAAAATACAAGAAAGTTAGAGTGATTGTCAGCTAGATTAGCAAAAGCTATTTTATTGCTGCTGGACATGCTGAACATGTGCAGTTGTAGGTTTGGGGATAAGTGTGCCAGGAAATAGAAAGAATGTGGATGCGAGTAATTCTAACAGATGTGTCAGGAACTGGAGCAAATGAATTAAATTCAGCTGCTGCAGTAGCAATTGCACACAGTGGCAGACTTCACTGTCAAGGTTTTCCTATAGATATTCTTCAGTAGGACAGGCGAGTTAAGCACAGACGTGTCAGTTATATGTACAGGTGGAAAGCATTGTGCATTAATGTTTCAAGTCGGGCAACGGGCATGAGTCAGTGCCAACAGATGATTTGTGTTAATTTTACAACAGCCTACAGGAATTTATGGTTAGGGATGAATGTAATTGTTACATTTACATGCTTTCACTGGTATTGGGGTTGGTATATATCTTGACCAAGCCTAGTCAAGTTTTCCCAAAAGAATAATGATGCCCTGTATCCAAACAGACCGTCGAGGGACAGGCATTTATAACATATCTCTGTCCATATGGGAGATGGGTGCCAAGCCTTGCATAGCTTTCCTATTCCCCACCCACTAGTCTATATTGCTCTTAATATGGGTAACAGATGAACTCGGCTTCACATGGATAGGAAGCCTGTACCACAGGAGGGGCAGTCTTTGGGACACATATCTGTCTATCCAGCATGTTCTGTTTAAGTCACAGACAAAATTCAGGTCCTTAGACATTGTATCTGTGGCACTGTTTGACTTATGAATATGCAGGAGATTCATAAGTGTGGGCTTTGTGGATGCCTTGTAAGCCAGGCATAGATCACCCCTCAGCAATCTATAGGAGAGTGAGTAGAGGGAAAGGGCTTTAAGGCACTGTGCATAAGGCAGGGTTATTATACCTTGTATTATTTTCATAAGGAACCTGAGGTCAGTCTACTTGCTGCATATGCTTGGTTAGGTAAATACCAAATGGAACATTGTACTCTGTGATTGGTCTCATAAGTATGGATTACAATGAAATAATGACCTATTTGGATCTAGATGCCATGTCCTTACTTATAAGCTATGTAACTTAAAAGGATTTTAAAAGTAAGGCTACTGCATATGTATGTACCACCCCCTGACCACTAAGTCAACTCTTAGGGCAGTATTATCAACATGGTAATTAGCAGGGATGGTTGACTTCCCAAAGGGTACACTTATGCATTTCTTAGCACTGAGTTTAACACCATGGCTTTGGCACTATTTATTAGTCAGAGATAGACCTTCTTAAAGAATGTTAGCTTCTGCAGGGGAGTCAGTGATAACCCCCAGCTTGTAATCATCTGCAAACGTAGTCAGCCATAAACCTTCGGCATTTGTTTCCATTTCAGTGAGGTAGATGCCAAAATGGAGCAGGCCCAGTACTGAGCCCTGCAGGACTCCACTAGTGACTGGCCTCTATGTGGTAGCCTCACATATTTTGACCTCTTGGGTCCTGTCAGTGAGCCAGTTGGTGATCCAATGGGTGATAAAAGGGGGTTCAGGTACCTAGGCAGCTAGACATTTCCCTGTGGAACATTTGGTTGGGGACACTTGACTGAAGTGACATTCAGCTGCAAAGAAATATGGCTGATCTGAATTCCCTGTAGTGAAACAGAAGCATACACTGCCATGTCCACAGCTTTAATAACCAAGTGCATGGGGGCAGATGAATTAATGAGCATTGTGCTCAGTGCACAGTACATGCTTATGTAATGACAACATACAGATGTGTGCTACAGCATGGAGGAAAACTTGCATGCTACTGTAGTCACATTTATGCTCCAGTATGCATTTTAGGTAATGTTTCCTACATACTGTGAAAGGGGTAGTGGCCCACATGCACCAATTATAAAGGCACTGCTCACTGTGCACTGCATTTTTACTGCCACATACATGCCCACTGGCCAGCCTGCTGGTGATGTCTGCCATACAGCCTGCTATCTCATGTTGTCTTGGGGGCCACAGACATTATTTTCCACCTGTGCATTTGGTTATTGAAGTTGTGGGAATGGCACCACATTCTTTTCTTTGTCCACAGGGAATTCACAACAGCCATATTTCTCTGCAGCTGAATGTCACTTCAGCCATGTGTCCCCAACCAAATGTACCACAGAGAAATGTCTGACTGCCTGGGCAATTGAACACTATAAAAGGGTTTATACCTAAATTAGTGAGCTTGTCTATACTTGCCTGTATTAAAAGCTTTGGCCAGGTCAAGGTAAGCTGTGTGCAAGGACTTGCTTTTATCCAATGCTTTGGTGACCCTTTCAAAAAAGTCCACCAGATTTAATAGGCATGACCTTCCTTTAATAAAAATTGTGAATGGGCCAGCATTTGCAGGTTCCTATGTCCTCATTTATCATGTCCATGATGATTCTTTCTATGTCTTTACATATGAGGCTGGTCAGACTTATTGGCCTGTAGTTATTTGGATCAGAGGTTGGCCCTCCTTTGCGCAGGGGAATGACTGTAGCCATCTTCTTTCCTTGGGCACAAAACTTGACTGTACGCTCCAGGTGAAAAGTGATTCAAGTGTACCAGAGAGGTCATGTTTCATGCTATTTATTAAGCATTCCGGGATGTTATTGGGGCCCATCAGTGCAGTGTTTTTGGTTTTGGAAAGAGCATTGATGACGTCTTCCCTAGTAATGGTTGGGGGGATTGTGGTATGCAGTATTTCCTTTGGACTATTGAGGGGGGGGGTTACTCCTCATCCTACTTCATTTTAAACCTCCTTGTAGATGTGCTTACATTTTTTACATCTGTGCTATGTCACTGTACAGTACAATTTAGTTATAGCTTTTACTTTACTGTTGTATGTAACCCCGAATGAGCCTGCAAAAGCTCAGATCTGATCAGTGTTCTACCACAGTAAACAAACAAATGAAATTAATTCTTGTCAGCACCTTCCATCTTCTCTTTGTATGCTGTCTACATCTTCTGTCTGCCAGCTCTCTTCACTTCCGCTACTCCACCACACGCATGACTGCATTTTATAGCACTCAGCGAATATATCAGTCACACCTGCAGAAAACAGCAACAAAGGAGTTCAAGCACTTGGTTAGGTGAGAAATTGGCAGAAAACAAAAAGTGCACGCACAGTTGTGGTTGAGCCTTTTAATAAGAATATATTCTTAAAATCAGGGCATTATTTATAACTCATTAATGATTATTAGGTTCTTAATCTAACAGTATCAATTATTTTTCATACATAATTTTGGATGTATATAAGAAGTCAGCGAAAGGTGGAACACTAGCTTTCTTTCAGTTGCAAGTAATAATTTTTCATGGTGCAACTGGCAAACACCAAAACAGTGGCAGACGATCTCTTTTTAACACAAATAGGAACTGGAGCACAATGCATCAAACACTACCAAATGTTTTGTTAATTGAAATTTGAGAGCTTTCCCATAACTGTGATACCAATCCACAGTTGTAAAATATGTGTTGTCAATCTGTTTTAATGGTTTTATTGCATCTCCAACAAGAAATATTATGTTGTTAATTATTTTCCCAGTATAAAGGGGATTTTCCATAAGAGGTGATAAACATATTTTACAAACAGAACCCAGAATAAGATTCATATCCGTATCTGTCAAATTTGGACAAGTAGTCTGAATCATATATTTCCAATAAGATTCTGATAGTAATAATTTATGGTTTAAGACAATATATATTATGCAGTATGCATGTAATATAGTGTGTGTGTGTATACATATGTATAAAATATAAATATATGTGTGTGTGTATATATATATATATATATATATATATATATATATATATATATATATTTATAGTTATAGTGTGATTCATCGCTGTATCACAAAATCGAATGAAAAACACCCAACATGATACAATGAAGAATCACAGTATTGATCTCTCAAAACATCTGACAAAGAAAAGATTGCAAAAAGGAAAGCAATTTCCTTTTATGATCTTTACATTAAAAAACTCCTTAGCAATAGCCTCTAATTTGTCTGATTACTGGTAGTGTTACAGGCAGGGTTTCTTAAGACAAAGTATAGGGTTACGGTTAGGGGCAGGAAAAGGGTTAAGGATAGCACATATTACTAAGGTGGGCAGGGAAGCTTCACTTGGTCTGGCGTGCCAGCATTCAGTTATATGTTGGGTAGATGCAGCTTGGATTAGACACAACACCTTGATTTAACACTTCTCCTGGCTAAGGCTGTGAGTGTTCTTATTACAGGGTAATCTTTCTCTTATGTTTCTTTGTCTCTGGCTATCTGGTCTTATGTAGGAGCTAGACAGCAGTATGCATACATGATCATTTACAGCCATGAGAAGTAAGGCTGCACATCAGCAGTATACATACATGATCATTTACAGCCATGAGAAGTAAGGCTGCACATCAGCAGTATACATACATGATCATTTACAGCCATGAGAAGTAAGGCTGCACATCTTAAATTTGTACACCTCTTCCTGTAGGTGTTCCATCTGTGGCTGGACATAATAGATGCTATTTGGGTGCCCCCTCCCAGGGCCCACAGCTCCAAGGGCGCTCATTGCCAGTGCAGGAGTAGGATGCCACAGATGCAGCTACTGGAGACACAGGCCACATTTTTCCTTCATTAAAGGAATATCATGTTAAGTAAATAAATAAAATAAACAAGCAATTGCAGCTTGTGATACCCTATGAAAAAGGTCTATGGTCTCGACCAATCATTTCACTGATCTTCTGCTCCTATGGTGACCTATGAAACATGGGATACATCTGCAAGGAGCACAAAGCTCCTGAATGGTCACCATGCATATGTTTATGGTAGTGTGACTGCATGAGGGAAGTTCCCCACTCCCAGCAGCCAACCAAATATAGGCTGCATTGCTCCACTGAACCTTTCCTTTACTAATGCTACTATTTATTTTATTTTATTTATTTGCAGTTTGATTACTGGAGAAATCCAATGGGCCAAACTGACCCCTTTTCAGTGGAGGCCAGGGGAGAAAAGCTCCAAGATGCATTATACAATTTAGATACAACTGACAGTTAATATTAAAGATAATATTATGTAGAATAGTTACTCATAAATGCATTCAGTATCATGCATAGTTAACAAATTCATTAAGCTTGAAGGTAGGGATCATACAGTTTCATTTGAGGAAAACAGATAAGTGTTAGATGTGGAAACAGTTTACAAACAAACCTTTTAAGAAAATGTAAATACACTTTACATACACACATAAACAGTAGCATGCTATTTACGATATTTACAAGGTTGGGCTGTGTAAATATCGTAAATAGCATTCTACTGTTGATGTGTGTATTGGGCTGTGTCATCCACGGTGGTGCAGTGGTAGCGTTGTTGCCTCACAGCAAGAGGTTCTCCTGTTCCATTCTTGGCTGGAGTGTGGGGAGTGCCTTCTGTGCGGAGTCTGCATGTTCTCCCCGCGGTTGGGTGGGCATTCAAAAGACATGCGTAAATGGGCGTGCCTTCATTGAAGGTTGAACGTCGAGCTGGCACCTCGGCCTTCATCAAAATCTACTGCCAATCATTAGCGGACCGGAGTTCCGCTGCGGCGACCCCTAACCGGGAAAAGCCGAAAGACACAACAACAACAAGGTTGGGCTGTGTGAGGGTAGCTGTAGGAGTTGTTGAGAGCTTAGAGAGAAGCTATAGAAATTGTTGAGAGCTTAGATAGGCACATAGGAAGATAACTATGAGAGCTGTAGAGCTTGGGAACCAGAGAGAGAACCCCCTTTGATTAGGTTGGGTGAAGGCAGGTACATTTCCATTTAATAGACAGGTGTTTGAATAGTTGGGTTTTGAAGTTTTCTGAGTTTGTTATGGTTCTTAGTGTGGAGGGAAGGGAATTCCATTTTTTGTCTAGTGATAAAGATAGAAGTTGGCTACATGTGGAATATTTTAAATATATTTGTACACAGTACAGGATATGATGTGAGCATGTTTTTTTTTCCAGTTTCTGGTAGTAGCCGCTTTATAGTTGAAAGAATAACATGTCTTCAGAGCCAATGGCAGTATATGGGAATACAAATTAAACAAAAATCATCCTGGTTTGTTCCTCTAAAAATCAGTGTTTTTCTGGCAAATTGTTGAAGAATGCAGTGACTAAATTATGAAAGGCATTTGTGTTTCACACTTCATATCCTTCAGAAAATACTTGCTAATGCAACACATTTGTAGCAACTCTAACAACAATATATATCTGTCCCTGATTTTTGGGGCCTATGTCCCCAGTTATATTTTTGTTTTTCCCTCATTCTTGCCCTGATTGTTGGAACTAAGCATACCTGCCAACTATCCTTGATTTAGCCCTTATATGTTGGGCTGTTCTTCCTTAGATGTCTGTGTTCTTCACATATTTGGTCTGCTGCTCATAAAATTTGTTGCTTTCAGTCTTTGAGAATTGCTGTCACTATATAATGATACAAATGTCAATTTCAGACTTTGCAGCCTTCAGAAGATGCATGTTAATGAAGGAACTGTTGGTCTAGCAAAATCTTTTAAGTATATGAGCATTATTTAAAATATGTCCCTGATTTTGGGCCTTTGCCCTAATTATGTTTTGGTATTGACCCTGATTCTTTTACTAAGATGTTGAAAGATATCAGTTTTTTATCACACTCAGATGAGAAGGACACAACATAGTGGCTATAACTGCTGGATGGGGGTGTGTTTTTTGTGGATGAAAGTAACTTACACCCTGTTGTTGTTTAGTTTAAATATTGATTTGTAGGACTAGTGTGCATTTGTGTGAAGTAAGTATGAATGAGGGGGTCTGTCTGTGGATGAGAATGGCTGACCCTGCTGCCATGAACAAGTTAAACGGTCATTATTTTGTGTTTGCAGGATGAGTACACATTTTCATAATTAAATATGGAAAACTTTACTGTGGCCATTTTTTTAATTAAAATCGGACATTTGAGCTGCATGCAGTCAGGTGGCTCTAATGGATATGTATGGACATTAGTGGATTACAATTATTGTAGTCTGAGTGGTGTTTTATGGTTTAAAGAGAATACACATATTAACATGCAGACCAAAAAAAAAGGGTGTGTGGGAGGCCCATGGTTTGGAATTTACCTAGGTCCCAAGGTACATTTAATTCATCACTTTATTCCAATTGTAACTCTGACTGTAATTGTGGCTGTCAGAATGGTCTGAGTTTAATAGCATTTTTTTAGTATATGTAATAAGAATGAAGTTGCTGCACCTTTGACCAGGCTTCTTACACTGAGATGCAGTGACCTCAGAGTTGCAGTAGGGGTATGATGGTCAGCCCTCACACACCAGGGGTACATTTGTGTTTGGCTTCTTAAAAATGGAATTGTTAAGAATGAGTTTTGAAATGTGTTCCATGCTTCATTTGTCACACATTTAGAGTTCAGTGAATGCATTGTTATACTTCTGACAGACAGCCTTTATATGCTGTAATCCATCCTTCTTTCTTACTGAAACTGTTGCTGTCATGCATTTTAGATTTGCACACCAGACTTGTTCCAGTGCTGCTACCCTTCCCAATAAACTGCTCTTTCTTCAGTGGTACATAATCCTTGTGATACACTAAAATGTAACACATATACTGAATCTTATGTATAATATATGCTAAGATTTCATGGCAGAAGTCTTTAGTTATATTGCTAGCAAAACTATATGTGAGAGTAGTGCTGGGAAAACTGGTACCCTTCAAAATAAATGAGGGCAGAGGCACTGATAGTCTATCAAAAGTTGCCTGAAGTTAGAAGAAAACATGCTCCTATTAGTTTGAGAGGTGGTAAGGCAGCAGGTGACAGATGGAGGAGAAAATGGGAAAAGGAAGGAGTGACACTGGCAAAAAGGCCGGAGTACAACAGATGAATGAAATGACTGGGAAGGGTCGTCAAGTATAAGTGCAGGCTTTACACACCCCTCTTCCAGTGACAGCCACCAACCCACCCATCCCCCTTCCTGAAAGTGTGAGAAGGTCTAGTCAGATTACATAGAAAAGACTGAGTTGCAGCCCACAAGGGTGATCGTGCTACTGTTCAGGGGGGATTTTGTTTTAGGTTTCTGTGTTCTCCATCAAGAGAGTAGGGAGTGAAGCTTGCCTGTCAGTCATGTTAAACAGCAGAAGCAGAAACGCAGACTTGGAAAGCTAAATAATCTGGAGAGGAACTAGCGGGAGGGGGCAGATGCTCATACAGTGTGCTTCTACAGTCAGGCTAGTTTCAGTCACATCTGGTTATGCATTGGGCACCCTGAGTAGGGATGGATCGTTAGCAAGGTTTGGGTAAGGCCTAGGACCCCTCACAGGACACAGCATGATCCTCAGTGGTTACTGATGCTGACCGGCATGGTAATTCTGGTGTAATTGCTTACCATTTTGGTAATTCAGAAGGTTGGGTATAATTGGCACTCCTTTCAAGTCCTGCTCTTTGCAAACATCTACTTAGACAGATAAAGGACATTCAGCTGATGTTTAACTAACATCTTATCTGGTTTAAATGTCCAAAATTCAATGCATGATTGTAGGCATAAATGTGGCCTTTAGCATCAAAGGAACTCACATATACAGCACAAGACTTTCTGAAAAATATAGGTTGTGTAGGTTTAGGCAGTAACAGAAACATAGCTGTGCTGCATTTACAAACAAAAGTTATAAACCTGTATGGGTTATTAGATCAGGAACAGATATTTTTGTGAAATAATTTCATTATCTGAGGGTATGCCTCTTGTATACACCTATGTGGCACACACACACATACACAGATCACCTGCATTTCCTGTTTCAAGAAAATGGATCACAGTCCTTTTGTGGTATCTTGTTCTTTCAAGACACATTGCAGTTTGTACGTGGTCCTCTATTCTTAATGAATCCGGTATAAGCTGTGTGGTGTTTTTATCACCATCAGCCTTTCTTCATTACCTATGACACAGTAGACAGACTGTGCAACACATGATATAACATACCTTTCAACCTTTAAGCCCAATGAATCTAGACAAAGCCAAAAATAATAGGAGGACAAAGACCCCAAATCAGGAACAGATTTTAAATCTTGCTCTTACAAACTTTAGAAAGTTGTTAGAATAACAGGTGTTATGTTAGCATGCATTTTCTGAAGGATATGTAGTCTGAAACTCACATTTTGGTACTTTCGTATTATCTCAACCACATTTTCACCCTAATGCTGGTTGCTTCTCCTTGTGTCAACTGGGACCAATGATGCATGATAAAACCTCAAAGACGTGTTTTCTTTAATGTGTTATTGTTTTTAGGATGGTTTTTCACTTCAATGGCTGAAAAAATAAGGTTTGAAAAATAGGTTTCCCCATTTACTGCCAGCATCTCAAGATGTCAGTTAAGAAAGTCCAACGTTCCACTTAAAACGCGTTCCTTTTTCTCAGCCTTTGCCCTGAGAATGGAAAGCATCAGGAAAGTAAAGCAAAGCAGTACCCCGTCTAACTTCTTAAAAAGTAATCGGGAAGGGCAGACTGTTAAAACACGATCCTGGTGGTGGGTTTGGAAAACTAGTAAGGATTTGCACATGTTAGGATTTGTGGCTAGTGTGCTCAAAAGCAGCTAATTCATTGGAAGTGTGAGTGTGTGTGTTTCTAACATCGTACGCTATGACTGCCCACACTCCTTTCAGGCCAACGTACGTATATACAGACAGCCACTGCGATCGCTCGCTGAATTCAATGCTTGATGTCTTTCAAGCACGTTAGCCACAAATCCTCACATTTGAACCCTTACTCATTTTCAAAAGCCATCACCAACATCCCAGAAGAGTTTTTTACAGTCTGCCCTTCCTGATTACACTTCCTTGTCATTGTTTGAGTAAAAGAGAAGAAAGTCCAGCACGTCGGAAAATGTGGTTGCGATAATACGTAAGTACCCACATTTTTATCATTACTTCAGTCTTCTATGAAAACCACAAATTTTTGCCAGAAACCCACATTTTTTAATTTGTAGATTTATATTTTAGTTGTAGCTTGGGAATGGGATTCTAGAGGTTGGGAGCAGGTATTTAACTCTGCTAGTAAAAGTTGCATGTGTCTGAGTGACTAACAGGTAAAAAATTTGAGGCAAGACTCTTGACAGTTGAGAGCTTTGGGATAAAACTTTATAGAGTGGAAATCTAAATAACTGTAGTAACAAATGTGCAAGAGTTTACTATTTCTGGAATGCAGCTCTAAACTGTCCAGATTTTCACAGAATGTCCAGAATTTTGTCTATTTTTAATCTGTTCCTCATAAAATATGTGGTTTTCTAGAAATTGAGGATTGCAGTCACTAAATAATGACAGACATTTGAATTTCGGGTGTTGCGGTAGCGTTGTCGTCTCACAGTAAGACGCTGTCCGGTTGACTCTCAGCTAGAGCGTCTTCTGCGTGGAGACATGCGTGAATGGGCGTACCTTCGTTGAAGGTTGTGCGTCAGGGCTGGCAACTCGGCATGTAAAAATCAACTGCCAATCATTAGCGGACCGGAGTTCCGCTGTGGCGACCCCTGATCGGGAAAAGCTGAAAGACACCACAACAACAACTTCATATTCTCCAGAAAATGCATGCGAATGCACTCCCTTTAATTTTATCAACTTTCTGAGTTTAAGAGCAATATTTAAAATCTGTCCCTAGTTTTGAGTCTTTGTCCCCCATAATTTGTGCTTTTGTCCAAATTTATCGAGCTAAAAGGTTGAGAGGTATGTGAGGACCATAATTATTTATGAAATTATGTTATATAAAATATAGTTGACCATCGTGGAAGATCTATTTTTCCTACAATAAAGAGGACTTTGTAGAGACAAAATGTGTGACATAACAAATAATGAGCGAACGTTAAGACTGCAAATGAGCACGTTTGTTTTCACGCTAAGGCAATTAATCTGTACATCACATTTTATGAGGCGTACGCTTGGTTACACCAGTCCATCTCACCTCACGCAGGTTACTGAAAAAAAGCTTTACCAAGGGACCAGTGAGTGCATATATTCTGTAGGTTTACAAATACCGCACGCTTCCTTCTTATCGCTTACTTTACTGTATTGAATCCATTCCAATTGGATGCATTTTTACGCCTTTCATAAATATATCATAAGTGATAAATTTAATTGTATATTCACTCCTCAGCCTTCAAACCCGTATAGCAGAAACAGTGTTGTGGACCGTCACACAGGCAAGTGCAACATGTAACGTTTTGTGCGAAAACTAGTAGCACTTTGTAGCAAACTTTCCTCACTTTTGTGCTCGCACCTTTTCTGCAGCCTACAGCCACATCATCTCTGCTGCTGTAGAAGGAGGGGGCAGTAACTTCAGCTTGCAAGGGCTGCAGGTTTTGGTGCCTGCTTGTTACAGTTTTGTGAGTAATTTGCTCGGATGGATTACATCAGACGCAGCAACGAGTTGTGTAATTGCTTGTTGTGGTCCTTGACTTGGGCTCTCCAAAGTATAAGCTCTGCTTAGAAAGTGAATCCGCCCTTTTATCCGTTTCCTGAATCGAGGTAGTTAACCTAAAGCAGGTATGTCTGTTTTTGTTATCTGGTAAAATGTTACATCTATAAATCAGCTGTAATACATTTCTGGAGGGTTGATTGCTTACCTTCTCTGCAGACTGCTGTTGCTTTAGGCAGTTTGGTTTTGATACTGTTTAATTGAGAACTTCTGACTGGGCGGGTTTGCAACCATTAAAAGGGAAGCACTGAGCTGAACTGCTGATTTCTCAACTTGTGAAGTATTTTCTCTGCCATACTGACTGCGCGGTTAATATTATAGGATTATATGGTTTTCCCCTCTCCCCACTTTAGTTATAACAGGATTCCTGTGGTTGTTGGGAGCATGTATTTAATTCTGCCAGTGGACTTACATGCGGGCTAGGGATGTATGATAATTCTTCGTTCTGTCCTTCAGATAGTTTTGAAATGCTTAATGTAGGTATTTCTAGCTGCACTAGGTAACACTATACCTCTCAGTCTTTGAGAATTAAATTGCAGGGCCCGAAAGAGGATCACTTTTGTTATTTTTCATAATAGGGTTTCAGGTACTAGAGTGCAAAATAATTAATTTATACCTTTTAGTTCTGTTGTTTAATAATGTCTGTTTGCTTAAATATGGAGAATAAAAATCATAGGGCTATGCATAAATCTTAGTAGCTGAAAGCATATCTCTCAACTGTCCAGGTAGTTTTCACGTCATATTTTTTGGTCAGGTCCTCATAAAATTTGTGTTTTTTCTGGCAAACCAGTGAGGATTGAGGTCACTAAAGAACAAAAAAAATTTGATCTTCAGACTTCATATCCTTTAGAAAATGCTGTTATTCTATCAGTTTTGTAAGTTTATAAGAGCAATATTCAAAATTTGTTCCTATTTTTGGGCCTTTGTCCACCAATTATTTTAGATTTTTGTCCAGATTTCTTGCATGAAGTGGTTGGTTGATACTTTCAAGAAGATGTTAGTATAAAGGCTTGTGCAATTTTAGCCAGCCGTTTGTCCGAATTTAATTTTTTTTTGAGGGCAGGGATGTACTATAGCTTAATTTAAGGTTTCAACCAGGACAAAGAGAATCTGAGATCTGCAAGATAAAAAAAATGTAATGTGGTGACTACTTAATGTTTGATTCTCTTGGTTTTTAAGTATGCAGAGGTGTTCCGGTACTGTCCTTTCTTCAGCACCTTGCTTCATAGCATTAGGAGTCTGGCTCTTTTTTCCTCTTGTTTAACTGGTGCAAGTTTGATAATTATGAAGAAATTATGATGATGATTCTAACCTTGTGGATGAGACACAGTAACACATTTTTTTAAATAATTATGTGCCTCCATCATTTCAGCTTTCTGTCATCATCCCTAGCCTTGTTTCTTACTTGGCTATCCTGAAACCAGACATACTACATATAGCCCGCTCACCCTACACAAACATGCATACATCTTGTTTTTGCGGTGCTCACAGTGAAATTCAAGCAATACGTACATAAATATATGTGCACAGGATGCAGGGATTATAGGCTTTCTGTACCTATCGAAGCACTACCCACATGTTAGAGTTTTAGCTGAAGCACTGACTATCTGGAATAGTTTTCTAAGTGAAACACAAGCATTGCAACTGTTTAGAAGGCATTGACAAGATTTAAATGGGCTTGCTTTAGAGATTTAGGTTGGCATAAACAAGTCCACTACAAAGTTGAGTTCTGTTTCAACAATTAAAGTTTCCAGTTCTGCTCAACTTTTCTTTTTCTATCATGTCTTCATATTCTTTACTATATTGCAACCTTTGAATAGTGCAAAGTTATAATTGGGGAAACTTGACTGTTGCAGAAATGTGTATATAGTGTGTGTATGCATACAATATATAGCCTATTATTACTTAATGTTTTCACTCTTGTGAATACTTGAAATGTATTCTACTTTGTATTTGCTTATGTAATGTTTATTTGTAAAACTATTATTTGTCTTGCTGTTTGACCAGCTTGTGGTTGAAAAGGGGTCTGTTCCAGCCCCCTTACCCAGTTAGCAAACAAAATAAATAATATAGCAATAAGCATTGATGGGCTGTAGACAATGCTGGATTTATTCATATCTAGATTGATTTATCTGTGATGTGAATGCTTGGGTAGGCAGGTATAAAATTAGCTTCATATTAAACGATTTACTACTTAAAAAAATGTCTTCTATGTCTTTGTTAGCTTGCTGACATCAGCTCCCATCTCTCAGATGATTAGTTCTTTTCATCTGTTGTTACCAAGCATAGCATCCCACAGTGTCAATATGGGTCATCTTTGGTTATATTTTTTTCCCAAAAGGGATTTACCTTACAATGTCACAGCTTTTAAGCTGTTGGTGAAAACTGGCCCCTGGGGAGTATTTATGCCATAAATTCTCCATTAGTGAAAAAGGGCATCCCTTGTTGGAGTAAGCTTCTGTATTGGTTGTGATGCCCCTGCATTGGCCCAGTAATCAAGGAGCCTAAATCCTCACCACTGGCAACAGAGTGTGTGTGTGTGTGTGTGTGTGTGTGTGTGTGTGTGTGTGTGTGTGTGTGTGTGTGTGTGTGTGTGTGTGTGTGTGTGTGGGGGGGGGGGGGTGATGCACACACTGGGAGGATGACAAGTACACACACAGTAAAGTGCAGTTTCCCTTAAGAGCACGCAGAGATCACAGTCAGTCTGGGGCTGGTTTCTCCCGATCCCCAATAAGACTCCCCACTGGCAAAGATATAAGTTTGAGATCTCAGCTGAGTGTCCAAGCCAAAACCCTATCTGTCCAACCAGTGCTTCATGTCCCTGCCCAAGTAGCTGACACACACACTCCTTGAAATTTGATTGATATGCAAACACACACATCCCTGTGAAAGGCTGGCACAGGTTTACTAGCTATGCCCCTTCTGCCCAGACTATAAGGTAGTTTCCACTGCCACCAGCCACTACTTATCAGCTACTTTAAGGCCCTTAACAAAGGGTGCCAAGTCCTACTGTGTAATGTTACTATTAATCCAAATGGTAGTTTGACCAAGTGCAAAGCTATTTAGGAGTGGCCTATACAGTGTCGCCAAATAAATATGTAAGCACTTAATTATCTCTAAACAGACCAGCCACAATTAAAATATTTAAATATATTTAATAATAAATTATAAAAGAACAAGACAATACTCAGTAGGAAATCAGTTACATCAGAGTTCAAATCACAGGAAATATTTAAGTCAACATTGCAGAACAGTCTCAAATAAATAAAAAAAATCTAAGCTACACTACACTTTACTATAGTCCTATCTGAATCTAAAAGAGTTACTATGGCCTAAAAACTGACTTTACAGTAAGGCAAGTGCAGAAGGTGAGTGGATGTTTCCTGGTCAAAGAGAAAATACAAAATGCACAGTCTCTTTCTGAGAGAGTTCTTAAATTAGTATCAAATATTACTGCTGGGTTAGCTTGGATGACATCACTTTTTGTCACCTGACTTCAGTTCCCAAGCTAAACCCCTTTGTCAGAAAGTATCAGAACTTTATGATCTCCATGTGAAAAATACACATCTCTCAGATGTTTGCAGATCCTGGAAGTCATAAAACAATAAAACACTACTACATCTTAAACCTAGTAATTACGTCTCTTTCAAGACAATACAAAAACTTCTAGCTCTAGACATTATGTCTGCTACTGCACTGAAAATGAGAGATCACATTTCTTTTATTAAGTAGTTATGAAACAATGCACTGAAAATGAGAGATCACATTTCTTTTATTAAGTAGTTATGAAACAATTTAATTTCAACTATGTACTCTGAATTTTTTTAAGTTAATCTCCTGTGTTCCAGTTTCCATCAAACATGTACATCTAAACAGTCATGATAGTGCAGGTACATTCCTCTTCTATTCCAATAGGGCATGCTCTTTTTACATGTTAGCTCAGCACTTTATACACACTTTGGTATAAATCATATCAATATTCACAAATGGCATTGAATTATTTACAAAATTCCAGCTAGCTGGGTTGGCAGCATTGCCCTTTTGTCACAATGGTCATGTGTTTTTGCATGCACGCACTCACATATACAGAAGTCCCAGCTAAAGCTCAATAATTTGCTAGGCAGACTTGAGGTGCCAGTGTTTTTCCTGGTTTATTATTTTATGGCAACACTATTAGGTTTCTAGAAGGTGACAGTGATGCAGCAAACCAAACCACTTTCCCCTATTCTCATAGTGGTCAAACTGTCTACTGCCAGTCACTACCATTTCTTCCACAATATTAAAGCAAATGTTTTGAACCTAGGTCATCTGAGCTGCTGTTATAGTGTTTTCCTTTTGTACCACTGAACCAAAATAAAAAAAAAATGTTTAAAATGTGCATTTTAAACTCATCCAGGCTGGGGGTTAACAGTAACAACACTAATGGTTCACTATCAAGGAGTCTGGATGACTGCTGTCATGAGGCTCCCCTTTTGAATTTATATCCAGATCTGAAAAAATGATCATTTTGATCATAGTAGATCTCTGTATTACCTGATCTCCACTAAGCAGTTTGTAAGAACACTTTGTTCATCTGACTCCTCATCCGTATAGTTGGCTGTTCCTTACTAATCAATACTGCTTCAGACAAAGCCTGCTTCTTCACAAGCTTGGAGCTTTGGAAACCCCTTTCATGTATCATTTAACATCTACCCACTCTGTCTGCATTTATGACTCAACTTAGGTAACTCATTTAATTTGATTTAAAGCTGAATGTTGTTGTGTAAGCACTATAAAATGAGCATAATCACAAATGTATTCATCTTGGGTTTAAACATGTAAACAGTAAATGTATTCTTGGTTCTAAACAGGTGTGAATTCTGTGAAATGTTATACTGGTATTATTAATTGTCTTTAAATTGAGCAGTGCAAAGTATCTAGAATACTTAACCTTGCATAATACTGTCAGTGTTCATTTGCTTCCTGTTAATACTTTATCTTACTAGAACTGCTGCTTTTACAGTACATTTTTTATCCAGTTTGCCTCTTGCTTGAGCTTTCTTCTGGGTGGAGTGTGCATGTCCTTCCTCTGGCTTTTCCATGGGTGCTTGTTTCCTCTCGTATGCTAAAGACATTGTGTCTGGTGAATTATGGATCTGCCAGCTTGCCCCAAGCTGTCCATACTCTGGTAGAGCATGCTTGTGAATCCTGTATTAGACTGATGTCCTATTCAGGATTAGTTTCTCTACTTTGCATCTGTTGTATGATGTAACAGATTCTGTCTTCCACATCATCCTGAACTGGATAAAGAGTATATCGGCAAGTTAATTTTAACCTGTTCCTTTTTGTCCCCCATTCAGGAATTGTTTATGGTTTTCGTAGCTCTGCCTCTTGGTTTGGTGTGAAGTTATCACTGATGTCCATATTAATGTGCTGCATGATTTTTATGTTTGTTTACATCCATACACAAAGCAGGGTATCACTTCAGTTAGAAATTTGCGATTGCAGGCCAGTAGAACTAAGACACAAATATGATTTGCCCACTGACTAAGGAAGTAGGAAATCATTAATTCATGAATATTAATAAGGTGATGTGCTGTCCATTTTTATGAACAGTGATGAGCAGAAGGTCTGTCATTTTGTTAGATGGTAATAACTTGCTTCTAAAGGCTTGATGCATGTAGAAATTCAGCGTTCCTGCTTTTATTTTATTCTATTTGATACAGCCATATTGTAATATGTTAAATCCAAAAGGGTGATTTTAAAACGCAGTATTTTGAAGGGTCTCTCCAACTTTACAAATAATGTGCTTTAACTTTTGCAAAATGCTGTATATTGCATCCCCAGGTTTAAATGATGTATGTTGTTTCCTCATGATAATTATTCTAGTTAAGTTAAGTAATCTATGTATTTAACTAATCTGTTTATTTATTTCATATTGATAATCTGATAGGTGGGCTGGTTGAAAGACCCTTTTCACCTATGACATGGGCCAGTCATGGCAACAACAGTTACAATTTAGTATGGCATACAGCCCACATGCTGTGTTAAAGGCATTAATAGTAGTTTCAAGGCAGTAGAAATGTTGACGTATTTACAGTAGTTACTTTTAAGTCGGCCTAATATTTACAGTTTTAATATATATTAGACATCGGTAGGTTTATTATTTGGAAATGGATTTTGGCAATTTATTTCGGCAAGCCAGCACATAAAAATCTACTGCCAATCATTAGCGGACCGGAGTTCCGCTGTGGCGACCCCTAACCGGCAAAAGCCGAAAGACACAAACAAATTTAAGCTTTTCATTACCACAATCCATTTTCAGTTTTTTTCATCAGTGTTGTTAAAGCAGGTGCAGATAGCTTATTTTCTGGGCTGTTTTATTTTTTTTCTTAACTAAATCTAATGCATTTTGATACCTAACATCGCCGAGAAGATTGCTCCAGACAGAAGGTGGCATTTTAAAAAAAAAAAAAAATCACCTAAAGAGGTTTTATATTGGGGTCTGTTCGGTATTATGGAATTTTCCAAATCCTCTCTGAAGTCATAGGTTTTGATGTCTGAAGTCATAGGTCTGATGCCTGATGGGTAGTTTGATTATGCTCCCCATTAAAATCAATCTTGAATTGCTGTACTGTTGGTTGGCAGCCAATCTGAAACATTTCAGTAGTTCACAGTTATGAGTACAAGGGTCTGCTTGTAATGCAAATCTACAGGGTTTGTTTACTGCTGTATGTATCTTTACTAGAATAGAAAGTTAGTAAAGGCAACTTGTACTATAGTTTTTGGTATAAGGACATTTGTTAAGGAGCGACTGATTGAAGGGGAAAGAAGATTAGTAATTTTGTAGCTCATTCTCACATTTTTAGTTGTGCAAGTGGTTTGTGTACTACTTTGTCAGTGTGCTGGGTGAAGTTAGTGAGGGGTTTGTAGTTAGTCCAAGATATCTCTGTTTGGTTACTCGTGGCAAGGTAATGCCATTGCTGTCTTTAATCAGCACAATAGGTTTTTCCAATTATTTTAGCTGTTTTGCCAAAGACTGTAGTAGTATTAACTGGATTAATCAATAATTGATTATTTTATGTACAGTTGCAAAGTTCTCTGAAACTGTATTCCATACTTTATTGGGGTCAGCAGTGTTTTTATTGGACTCAAGGAGTAATAAATCATCTGCATACATGACTGCATTACATTTGATGAGATCATATATGAGGTCAATAATAAAGGGAGGAAAAAAGTGGGGAGCTAAGGACTGGATATTGTGGGACCCCTGTATTGAGTACACAGAATCTACAACTACAAATCAGGAATATTTCAGCTTGACTTGTGCAAATTCAGTTTCAGTTGCTTGATGCCAGTTTTAATAGTAGTTGTGAAATCAACATAACCATGCAGTTACTAACTTTGTTGTTTTCTTGGTATATTGTGACTGACAACTTTTTGAGCTCACTCAGTACTTTGTTTACTGCACTGAGTGTCCCGCCTTGTACTTGTGGTGAATTGTGAGGTGCTGTACAAATGCCAGTTTTCTGCAGTAGTTTCAGAGCCAATGAAACCTAGACCCTCCAGCTCAGCGGCATAATGGAACTGAGGTATATTAACCTCGTCTGCAGCACTAACGGAATGTTTTGGAGGGACTGGTATATCTCGCAGAGAATACTGATGCTCTGGAATAGACACCCCATCCACATAAAACAAAGTTCATCCCTGTCCATATTAAAGTTCAACTTGGATATATGGACAGGACATGGAAAATTTACTCCAGGGCCACTCCCTGTTCTACTAATGGACAGAGGCAGTTCCTCAATGTATTATCCCATGCATGGGTTTTCTCAAATTATCTGTGGTATTATCCCAGTTATTCTCATTAGGAATGGTATATAATTATCAATCAAAGCAGAGATAAGGCCAATCTCTAACCAAATGGGGTAGCTTAATTCAAGCACATAAAGCAAAATTTGGTTAGGGTTAAAATGTCCTGTAAGACCAGCTAGCCTATTACTTACTATTAACCTATGGAAAAACAACTTTGCCTATGGCTGAAGTGACCCACATTTAATTAGAAGCTCAGGTGCTTGTCAGAGTTGGTATAGCAGACGGGCATTTATACCCTGGGAAGAGAGAAGACATGGTTGCATGTTGTAGGGATCCTTTGGAGGAAGCAATGGTGCATGTAACCTGGGCATATGGATTATCAAAGCAATGATTTCTGATAACCATCACTGGTCAAGTGCATAGTAGTGTGCACGTGTGAAAGGGGAATGCACTTTATCCCCCATGGTGATGTAGGTCACACAGTTTCCCCCCAGCCATTATGGTTGTCTAAATGATGGCCACACAAGACGGTGGTCACTGTAGTGGATCAGGGAATGATTCTCATCACTAAGGAACAAATGGGGTTGAGTCTGATGGGAGGAGACTTGCTGGTAAGCAGGCAGAAGAGCAAAAAGTAATAGAAACACACAAGAGACTCAACCTGGCAGCATGGTTCCAAGCAAACTGTCAGGTCATCTTCTATCTTCAGGATGGCCACCATATCCTCATTGAACACAATTGAGAAGGAAAAAGTGCTTGGAAACAGTACCAAAAGCACTACAAACCAAAGCACTTGCAGAACCAGCATGCCTCTTCAGGTCGGTGAACCAAAATGATTTATTTTTATCCTCATTTGTAACAGCTTGCTGTATTTGTCATTTTATAGTTGCATATATATTGTTTTTGAAGTATTGCATGCAAAATAAGAGAAATGTGCAGCATAGAGAGGAATTAATGTTTTTAACAGTATTGTCAAATTCATATAACATGATAAATAGCTTTTGCTTTTATGTAAGTGTATATTTAACATAGTGTTTTGAATGTGTGACAAATGTCACAACACAGGCCTGCAGCTGCTTGGTGGGATCTTTGCAAAGCTGATCTGTTATAATGACAATTCAGCAAGAAAGAATAAAATCCTTAAGATCACCAACATAGCTGCTAAAATAGTAAATAAGTGACCTCAGTTACATTTCAAGAAGAACTTGTTCTGCACAAGATACCAAGTGTGTTGCAAAGTCCTAATGTTTGTTTATTTTAGTGCACTGTTAAAATGTTGCACATATGCAATGCAGTGGCATTTCTAGATTTAATAGCCTCAGAGTTAGTGTAGGTAGGTGTGCATGTAGTGTTTGTAGAAAATGGGTTATCCTACCAGTGATGAGTAGTAGGTTTCTGGAACTGTAAATAATCACTGCAGGATACACATGACTAATTTTCAGAGTACTGCTGGCTACTGATTCATGTAACTTTATATTTCCATCCGTGTAATTCTTTCAGTGATGGCACAGAAATATAAAGTTCAGTATTAATAACTACAGATTACTGGGTTAGAGATTGAGTAACAGTTGCAATTGTGATCATGCATGGTTTGCAGAATCTGTATGTGGTGACCCACGCTGTTGAGTTTCCTTACTATAAAAGGTCACTGTTGGAAATTTTAGCAGTATTCCATGAGAGGAGTCTCATACTGTTGTATTTACTCCCGACAGATTAGAACAATTCTGTCTAGGATGGAGTTAATTTTACAATAACTCTAGCACCTTTGATATGACTTTAATATTGCTATTATGACATGTCTCTGTATTGTCACGGTTTAAAATGACAACTGAGAAAAGTGTTTCCCACTTTGATAGTATGTACAATCTCCTACTGCACCGTTGCTCGATATTGTGATGGATGACGTATAAACTATTGATACTGTCTTTACTGGTTTATGTTTGCTTGACATGGTAAAACTTCTAGGATTTCCTTTTTGGCTGCCTTTCAGAAGTCTACAATTTAGCTTTTAGCAGCACTGTGTCTACCCGTTTTATACCCTGTGTTAGAAGAAGGATCAAAATTTTGCACTTGACTACCTGATGCCTTTTCTAATGTTTAAATTTTAACTTCACTGACTTGCTAAAGATTTCAGTGATGGGTGCTTTAAATAAATCAGACAAATCATGCATTATTTTTTTAACTGTACAACATGCACAGTTTTTAATGTTATAGCATGGAATACACATTATCTTGTTTTTGTGCAGGCTCTAAACCAGATTAAACCCCTTAACTCAGTTTTTTCAGGGGTAGACCTGGAATAGAACTTATTTCATTATCCATTTCACGGACCTTTATTATTCCTACCCTTTTCTCCTGAATACCTACCGTACCATCAAGCTTCTATTCCTTCTATCCTATCCTTTCCCCACTTTATTTTATTTATTTTACATTTGTTGACCGGGCTAGTCTAGCTGGATATATGTCCATTTTCAGTAGAGGCCCGGGGAGAAAAGCTCCAATGGTTAGTACAAGTTTAAACAGAGATCAGCAATACAAGATTAAAATTTATAAACAGAGGTAGGTAATACACATATTACACAAATATGAAAGGAGCAAAAACAAAAAAGTGGAGTAATAAAATGTCTTAAAAAATGTAATAAATTTTTTTTTTTTTTTTTGTGGATTACAATGGTCATACAGTATATATGTGTAAGCATATATCTACATAGATGTTATATAAAGGGAGAGCTATTAAGGGTGCAGGGAGAGGAGAACGATAGAATTACGGAAGAAGAAAAGAGAGAGAGGAAGAAGGACAGTTAAACTGGGTTGGTGCAGGAGCAAAGCCAGTGTTTATTGAGATGCATTTTTAGTTGTCTTTTAAAAAGTGGGAGAGAGGACAAAGATGAGATATCAGGGGGAAGTTTGCTCCACATTTTTCCAACGGAGTTGGAAAAGAGGCAGTCGCCTGCAGCGTTATTGGGTTTGGTAATATTAATCAGTAGTTTGTTTGATGAACGTAGATGTTTCAGGTTATTGTATGGTGAAACAAGGTTAGAGAGTATTGATATATTATTTGGTTGGTATAGGATCTTGTGAGTTAAGAGCTTTCGAAGTATGAGCTGGTTAGGAAGTTCAAGCCAACCTAGTTGTCTTAGGTTCACACACTGATGAGTTCTAAAAGGGGATCCTGTAGCAAATCGAGCAATATTATAGTAAGATGTTGCTAGTTTCTTGAGGTTGTTTTTGGAGAGATTGGTGTATATGGGGGAAGCCTAGAGTAGAGTAGAGATTAGGTGAGATCTGGCTAAGGTGGTCCTAGCTACAGGTGTAAGGAAGGGTTTGATTCTGTAAAGGGATCCGATTTTTTTTATTAACTAATTTTATTGTGTTGTTGATGTGAGAGTCAAAGCTGAGATTATTGTCAATAGTTATTACTAATAATTTTGTAGTTGAATCCAGAGAAATGAGAGTACCATCAGTGGAAGTGAGAGTGAAGTTTAGTGGGGTAGATTTGTGGGTAGGTGAGAACAGTAACAGTTTGGCTTTCTTTGGGTTGAGGAGTAGGCAACGGTCTGAGAACCATTGTTCAACAGTGGTAAAAGCTTTTTGGGTAAGAGACTGGAGTTCAGTTTGAGAGGTAGCACTGTAGATTATGGTAGAATCATCTGCATATTGTATGCAGATAGTGTTTGGGATAGCTGATTGTAGGTCATTAATAATGATAGAAAATAGAAGGGGGCCTAGGATAGAGCCTTGAGGTACACCAAAAGACATAGGAAGGAGATTAGATAGTGAATTTTTCCAGAGTACTGCCTGCTGACTGTTTTCTAGGTAAGATGTAAACCAAGTTAAGGAAGGATGATCAAGTGAGAGAGATGTTAGTACGTGCAGAAGAAGTTTATGATTATCCATGTCGAAAACTTTAGATAAGTCAATGAAGACTGAAGATGATAGATTATTATGGTTGCGGTTATAGTTGATGGAGTTAGTAAAGGAGAGTAAAGCAGTGGTGGTACTGTGGGAAGGTCTGAATCCATGCTGACAGTTGGCAAGTAGGTTGTTATGGAGAAGGTGGTTAAGTAGTTGTTTGTGGATACATTTTTCCATGATTTTAGCTATAGGTGATAGAAGTGCTATGGGGCGATAGTCTGAGAAGTCCTTTGAGTTCCCCCCTTTGTGTAATGAGATGATGTGAGATATCTTCCAGATAGAAAGGAAAATTCCTTCGTTTATAGATCTATTTATCAGAATAGAAACGGGATAGGCAATGGCTTTGGCTCCTATTTGCAGGAATTCTGCAGGAAGTTTGTCTGTGGAGGGGGTAGTAGTTTTTGGAGTAGTGATGAGATAAAGGAGGTAGAAACAGGTTGTAAGTGAAGGGAGGGAGGTGGATTTAAAGTAGGTAAGAGTAGCTTAGAGGTGTCAGGAGACAGGTGACTAGGAAGAGTTTGGATAGTATTAGTGAAGAAAGAATTAGTCGTTGGCTATTTGTGTGGGATCCTCTGGGTTAGAGTCCTGAGGGTTTGGTGTGATAGACTGGCCTGGGGATAAAAGATTATTAATACTGGCCCAGAATTTTTTTAGGTTCCTTTTTGGAGGTTTGTTGTAATTGAAGGTAATAGTTCTTTTTGTCTGTCAGGATGGCTTTTTTTGTAGTGTTTCTAAGCTCTCTGAAGTTTTGGCGGTCAGTTAGATTCTTAGTGGTATGCCATTTAGTCCAGGATTTGTTTCTGAGAATGATTTTTTGCCTAGTATTGTTAGTCAGCCAGGGTGCTGCTTTAGCTTTGGTTCTAATAGTACGACTTTGGGCATGGTGATCCAGGATAGATAAGAATGTGGAATTGAAGTATTCTACTGCTTCATTAAGTGGGAGATATTTTAGTGGGGACCAATTACATTGTATGAATTCAGCTTGAAAATGCTGAGAGTTAAATTCCTTTTTTGAACGTAGTGTTCTGTAAGTGGTAGGTAAATTTAGGTTGGTTTATGTCTAATGACATAATGACACTTCACTTGAGTCTATACCCTGACACCCATCTCCTCACCCTATACCCTGACACCCATGTCCTCATCCTAATCACTTTTCTCTCTTCTTTCCTTCCCCTTTCTACTTTCATCCTCTAAATCATTACTATATATCCTCCTAGAATTATAACAGTTCCTATATTTATCTGTTTTGTGTTCTTGTGAGTTCATTCACCAATTTCTCCTGTATTCGTGATTCATAGATGTCAACTTTGTATTATTATAGTAACTTATGTCTGATGTTTTGTATAATATTTTGCATGTACCTGGAGCTTTTCTCTCCTGGGTCTACACTTAAAATGGGTATTTGTGGTCCAGTCAGACTTTCTGGTAAACAAATGTCAATAAATAATTAAGAGGACATGCTTGAATCTGGTTTGGTAGTGGCCGTTTTGTGAGTTAAAGCTTTTTGTCAAGTTGCACATCAGTGGTGAATATTCCATGTCGTAGCTACAAGACTACCTCCTGCTAGAAAGTTAACTGTCCATTTAAGTCAGCATATTTTATCTTACGCAGGACTTGCATTACAAAAAAAAAAAAAGTTTGTGTGCAACCAATTAAATTAACCAAGATTATATGTCTTATTTTGTTTCTCATTGGTTATAAGCCTTGAAATAATGTAGTGGAGAATTGTTTTGCTTCATACCATTAAATTAGAGTAGCGTACACAGTAATTCTTCCAAGGCAGAGTTAATGTCAAGTTTCCTTATATAAATTAAGATACATTTTGGTTCACACCTTGGAGCTATTAATTTATTTGGTTACACATTTTATAGTGAGCCATACCAACAATGAAGAAAGTTAGCTGTATGCAATAGTCTCTCTCTGTCTCTTTGTAGAAGATGTCCTAATCCCCAGTCACACCTTGCCCTTACTGCTGTATGTTTGGTAATGTTTTTCTCAGAAGTCTGGGTACATCTGTAATTTTAATATAAACTTATTGGAGGCAAGCCTTTGTTGTAAAGTGGACATCCTGTAACATTACTTTTGAGGTGTTCTGGACTTTAAATACAAGTAGTGATCTACAGACCTATTGTGATCTTTACGGGACTTCTTGGAGTTGATCCCATAAAATTGCCCATATGGGTAGCATTCTTCAGGTGGAAAATGTATTCGTAACACAATCGTTTTTATGCCTAAGATGATGCATCCGTTGATGACTTCTTTGACCTTATTTTCCAATGTGATTATTAACCGGTGGCAGCAAGACTCGTTTCAATTCTGGTGTTCAAATTCCAAATTAGGGGCTTTATCTTTTGGCCTTCCATCTCCACATACTCCTTTTATGGCTTTCTTTCAAAGTATCAGGCTTTATAGGATTTAACTATGTAGGAATTCAATATCAGCTGGGAAATGAACAGTTTCAATATTTGGACCCACTGAGAAGTATTTTATTACAGTAGACCTACTTGTCAAATTACTTGATCAGACAACTATTCTAGGGATTCCCTTCGTAATATGTAAACATCTTTACTGCATGCACACATTTTTAACTATTGAGATGAGTGCACACAAAAGAAAACTAAACATAAGGAATTTTCATTTCATGTGTTATACTTGTATATTTTAACAGTTATCATTCACTCCAGCATAACATGAATTGCTCAAGTCTTATGCCCTCCTAAATTTCCCCTAAATATTATTTTGCATGTGTTGTTCCCACAAATTCCATTTATTTGTTTGCCTTCTCTAAAGATTCTATCTCTAGTTTTTTACCTCCTTTACAATATTCAGTACTTCATTTACAGTTGGTTTAGAGTTTGATTTCCATTTTTTAGTAATTGCTTTTTTGACCTTTTAAATGTGGTAAGGCCTTGCTATGTCAAGACAGTTCAGTTCCTGTATCCCAGCTCAAAATAACCATTTGCTTAGTGCTATCATTTACTCCCCCCTCAACATTTCTGACAAAATACTATGTAGGGAATTTTTAAAAGTCTGCCAACATGTCACTCAAAAAAAAAAAAAATGCTCCCAATCTTTTTCCCATCATTCCACCTGTCGTTTGCTGTCTGTCTGATGGACAATTCTGAGTACACTTTGAGTATACAAATACCTATGCAAGATCCTAAGACTTCTGGTGTTTGACAAATACCTATGCAAAATCCTAATACTTCTGGTGTTGCATATTTGGAATCATAAAAATGTCCTCTCACTGATCCATTCCCCGCTTCCTTTGCGTTCTCCTTCCAACCTTTTCCAGCTTCTTCAGGTTGATTCTATATCCTGCATTATTTTATGTGCTCTTTAATTATTTCTTTTAAAATAATTAGCTATTCTTTGCTTTTTGTTAATCCATGTATTGCCATTTACATTCTATGATATAACTGATAAAGGCAGTCATTCTGATAAGAAATTGTTGATTTTGCATATCCTGCATTACAATTGTTTTGAATATGTTTCCAACTGGCAGTGTATATATACACTAATGGATGCTAGGCTAGTTTTATATGCAGTTGTTGCTTTTCATCTCCTTGATACCATGACACATTTTGCCAGACTATTTTGCTTCTATTGAACACTCGAGAAATTAAATATTTTCAACCCCAGCCCCTTTTAACTCGCACCAAACACGTAAACTATATATACTTCCAAAAAAAAAAAGACTTGCATATTCTCAGTTAGCTGATTTTAACCTTGAAAGAAAGTGCACTGGCTACCCTTAAATAAGATCAATTGTGCACTTTTCTATTTAATACTGATGTGCTAAAGGCTGCTGAGGATGCATTTACTTGCAAAACCATTCACTTTCATCACAGTCAAACTTTTTATTTTTACTGAGTTTCCTCTCAGTTCCTTTTTAAATACTAATTGCATAATAACAAATTTCTTAGAACTCATGGTTTAGTCATTTCCTAATTAATTGCCTGCATGTGTAAACAAAACCATCTCTAACTGTAGTGGAAAAATAGCTTTCCAAAAGCAAGAAATCTTATGTTTTTCAAATGCTAGAAAAGTAACACTTTCTTGGGTGGCTGCAGTGGTTAGTGTTACCACCTCACAGCAAGAGGTTCTCCAGTTCAATCCTTGGCTGTGGTGCCTTCTTTGTGCAGTCTGCATGTCCTCCCTGTGGTCACGTGGGTTTCCTCCCACATCCCAAAGACATGCTGTAAAGTGGATTGGACACTAATTTGGCCCTAGGCATGAGTGCATGTGTGTGTGCCCTCTGTGGAAGGTTGGGCACTGGGCTGGCAACTAGACACCGTAAAAAACTTTGCTACCAATCATAAGCAGGCAGGTGATCCACTGTGGTGACCCCTAACCGGGAAAGGCTGAAAGAAGAAAAATATCACTTTCTTAGCCTGTTTTCCTAGAACAAGATAACACCCCCCCGTCTGTAGCATAAACTAAGGACATTACTCTGTACATGTGTATAATACTAGAGGAAATTGTACAGCATTCATATTAAAATGATAATTTATACACTTTATATCCCAGGCAGCCTAAGAACGCAACACTAACTGCTGATATCCAGCCTTTATCTTGATATGGTATGAACCACAATTAAAGAATGTACTTTTTTTTAACATCATTACCATTGACAGCAGTCACTGATAACGTTCCCCATCTTGCATTTTAAAACACTTCTGCATACTATGCAGAGCTACTTTATAATATAACATGTAATTTATTTGACTAAATTTATTATAAACACATTGTTAAAAACAAAACAAAAAACTTGTTTTACTTGGTAACATATTCATTCCCTTCCTTATCCTTCTAAAGATTAGCAGTTTTATTTCTCCCACCAATTTAACAAAATCAAGAAACTTCCTGCCTTTTTTAAGCAACTTCTTGCAGAAGCAGAATTGCAATTTTCATGAATAAACTGGATTTTATGAAAATGGTACTTTATAATTCTGCTATTATGTCCTAATTTCACACGACTGCTGGTGTTTCTCCTCCTTATCTTTACCACCCAACACTAGTTTCTGGTTCAAGTCCAGAGTACACATAGCTTATGTATGTTGTTCAGTCGTTTTCCTTTGGAGCAATGGAAGAGTGTTCACTGACAATTTCTATCTCTGTGGACTTTATTTCAGAAAAATGTGAAACAGAGCCCCCTTCAGCTTGCTGTTTGTAGAGTAAAGTTTTTCTGTTTCATCCTTAGTCTGTTCTGCATTCAAAAATATTTTAACCTTCTGGGAAAATATTCTAAAGACAGCTGGATTTAGCAACTTGAATCATGCATCTGCCTCTCAGTCCCCTAACTGCAGTGATAAACTCCATTCTGTTCTTCTGGTATACAGTGAATAATCCTTTTCAACAAACAGTCTGGTGTCCTTAGTTTTAATACTGCCACAATTTTATCAGGAGCAACTTTCTGTTGGTATGATTGTATCTTTACTAATATCAGTCTTGCATCTTTTTCATGGATACATTTGAAACTTAGACATGGTGTGCTCTTTCAATTTATATTCTGCTGTGGAATACTAGTCCAGTTGATTATCTGTACTTACATAAAATTATTGGACTCTGTTCCTTCCATGTAATCCTGGTGTAATGGAAAATCTCTCTTTTTTTTATCTGTGTTCTCTGTCTTCTAACTTTACTGTTTTGATATGGTTCCTTGAAGCCTCTTATTCAGCCATTCTTTTTTTCATTTAAGCCTCTGATTTCTACAGCTCTATCAACTCATCCAGATAATGGAAAGCTTCTTCTATTCTTTCCATCATTTTATCATTTGACTTGGAGGTATACTCCCTCTTACTGTAAAAACCTCTGAATGCATTTATTTGTTTCTTGTAAATTGCTGGAAACAATTTCCTGAACCAAAGTTGAAACCTGAACTTCTTTTTGCTGAAAATCTGCAAGGCTTGTCCCCACCAGAGTTGTTTATTCTCTTTGTCTACTTGAGTTTCTCTTACTTTACCTAGCTTTCTTCTTTGGTGTCATCCAGACAGTGTAATGATTAGACATTAACTGAATTTTACCCACATTTTTAGTTTTTTATCGTTCATATGTGATTAATATACTAATGACCCTAAATGGCTTTTTTACGTCTAGCCATGTTTCACAATTTTATTGGAAAGGGTTTGATACTATAGGATTTTATAGGGAGTATCTATAACTTGGGCATGAATGGTTACATTTAAAAGCTTTCTCTTTATAACAGAGACATGGCTGCCTGACAAGAAGTACATTTTTTTATTCCCCATCCACTGGTTCAAACTGTGCATGAACAAGTTCAGGGAAGACCTCTGCTCCACATAGGTTGGAAGCCTGTTCCAGAGAAGAGGTAGTCTTTGAGATGCGTGCCTATCCCCTTCAACATGTTTTATTTATGTTATAGACTATGTTTAGATCTCTGGATTAGGTAGTTCTCCTGATGTTTGTTTATGTGTAGTAGGTCCATCAGATTTAGATCAGAGAATGCTTTGTAGGCCAGACATAGCTCATCTCTCGGCAGTCTGTAGGAGACTGAGTTCAGGGGTAGGAATTTGAAGAGGTCCTCGATGGACGTGTTTTCTTCATTCATTTTTTTTTTTTTTTTTTGAGGAATGGGCACTCCAGTTGTTGCATATAGCTGGTGAGGTACATAATAAATGGAGCATTGTACTTTATTGGTAAAATGAGAGCTAAGTACAATGGAACAATGACCTGTTTGGACATAGATGCTATACTCTTGCTTATAAGTTGTACAACATAGAATTATTTCCTTACTACAGTAGAAGCATGACAGTTAAAGGGCAAGTCACTATGCATTCCAAAATCCCTGACCACAAGATCAAACTTCTGGGGTATATTATCATTGTAGTAATTTTTCCCAGGATGGCCATCTTACTTAGGTTGTGACTGTGGCCCAAGTTATTAGTTTGTGTCAAGTCATCTTCTTGAAGTTCACCAGTTTGAGCAGGCATGACCAGCCCTTGATGAAATCAAACTGTATTGGATCCAGTGTCTGAAGGTTTCCAGTGTCATTATTTATCATAGTCTCCACCTTTTGTCCCTAGATGTGTAGTAGCTGGTCTAAATGTGTGGAAGGCCTTGTAACCCTTCCTTGCTGATGTGCTCTCCATGAATTTAAATCGTGTCTCCTTCTCTGAGGTGTCTGCATCCTCCAGAGTGAGACGAGGTTGCAGGGACTGTCTTTTTTTGTTTAGACTCCAGGCATTGGGCAGCAATAGCTTTTTAAATTATCCTGGGTAGGTCTAGCTGTGTTGAATGGCTTATCTGGTTGACCGTGCCTACAAAAGGCACTACAGGGGTGGATAAAGTTTTGGCCAATATTCAAAAGCCCATAGGGACAGGTGCAGACCATCCATGTCAAAGCAGCATGGCCTATCAAACATATTCTTCCAGGCTGACATTGCACCCTCCCTGACCCTATCAGTGACCATCTACATGCCTTCGCAGATCGGCACCCATCTCTACTCCTCAAACACCACCACTACATCCAAACCCATAACCTTTCTAAGTTCAACCCACAAATATTCATGGATTGTCTAAAACTAATCAACTGGACCCCCCCTTAAAAACCCTGTGCCTCAACAATGATATCACCTACTTCAATGAAACCTTTCTAAATCTACTTAACTTCCATGCTCCTCTCAGAACCAAACAAGTCAAATCTAAAATATCTCCTTTGTTATCTAAAGAAACTAAACAAACCATGATACTAAGGGATAAAAAGTGGAAGCAATTCCACAACAACAAACTACCCACTACTCTAGTAGAATACAAACAGCTCTGAAATTCCATAAAAAAACTAGTAACTAGAGACCGGAAATCATACTCCACGAAACTCCAATCTGCACTCCCCTTCAACACAAAACAATTCTGGAATACTATTTCCTCTCCTCCATCCCAGTAACAGACAACCCTTGCCCCAACCTAAACCTCTTTGAACCTGATACTGCCACATTATTCAACTCCTTTGTGAACTGTATAGCTAAACTAACCACCTCATTCCACAACCTTCTTCTTGGCTCTCTCTCCCCACCCTCATCACATCCTTCTGACAGCACAAAACATCCATCCTCCTTCAAACTCACAAACATACTAAAAATCTCCTTACCCAACTAAACCCTTGCTCTACTGCACCAGACAACTTGCCCCCTTTCTTCCTCAAACTTGCAGCCAACAGCATAGCCCTATCCATTTCCATTTTAATAAACCAGTCCATACAAGAATCCTACATCCCATCTATCTGGAAACATGCATTCATCATTCCACTCCACAAGGGTGGTTAAAACTATGATACCACCAACTTTTTAGGCTCATTGCTGTTCTCTCCCCACTCTCAAAAATACTAGACAAATGTATTCATGCCCAACTAATGTCACATTTAACCCACAATAACCTCTTCATCCCTACCCAACATGGTTTCCGTCCTGGCCACAGTACCACTACAGCTCTTCTGTCCTTCCTTGAATCTATCAACCAGGCTCATGACACTAGTAAACTAGTATCTTTCTTATTCCTAGATCTGTCTAAAGCCTTCAGCACTGTATCCCATCCCATACTCTTATCCCAACTTTCCATTCTCAACCTTTCTCCCTCTGCACTATCTTGGTTCTCTAGTCACCTCTCTGAAAGACACCAAGCAGTAAAATGGAAATCCTCTACATAACCCCACAGGTGTACCACAAGGATCTGTGCTAGGCCCCCTTCTTTTCAACATTTTCATTAACAGCTTTCATCTCTCCATCCCCAATTCCTCTGTAATTCAGTATGCAGATGATTCCACTGTCATCTGCACTGCTGACACGACCTCTGACTTATTAAAAACCCAATTAGCCTTTTCAAAAACTGAAACTTGGATGCAGAACAATCATCTTGCCCTAAACTCGACCAAAACTAAACTAATGATATTTACTCCCTCCAGAACTTCCACCATTGGTAATTCCTCCTTCATTATACTAACCCAAAACAACACCCCCACTGAAATCATATCTCACACAAAGCTCCTTGGTGTCATTATTGATGATCACCTAAAATTGGACATCCATATAAATACTGCTATTAAAAAATCTCATTAGGACTCCTATATCGACATAACCACTTTCCTCACTCCAGCAACCAGAAAGACCTTAGCCTCCTCCTACCTTCTCCTCTCTCTCACATATGGTGCCCCCTGCTCACTAACCTCCAACTCAGTTTACAGTCCAAGTTAGAATCCTGCTACAATAAAATCAGCAAATTTGCCACCAACTCCAAATATTCATCCCATCACTGCCTCTCTCCAATCTCTTCAATTACCAAACTACCTAAACCTACTAAAACTCTCCACAGCTCACAAACTCATCTTCAAACCATCTAGCTGTCCAGCTCTTTCCATGACCTTATCCCACTATATTCCAAATCGCCCACTTTGGTTAGAAAACCAACACTTATTACAAATTCACAAGCCTTCTTGGCCCCCAGGCCACTTTCTGCTGTCTTGCTCTCTAGCCAAACTTTGGAACTCCCTTTCCCTTCGAAACACTGCAAATCCCTCCAACTTGAAATCCCTCCTTCACTCATACCTATCCTCCAAGTGTATTTGCCCCTGCTCTTTACCCACGAGTTCCCACTCTGTAATAATTCATCACTCACACATTACTCTGCTCATCTCTTGCATCCTCTGTATTACTAATACACTCTCTGTAAATACTTTACTATGTTCACTCTGCTTATAGAACAACTTT